>NW_008711143.1:800226-890676 GCF_000327385.1 Lottia gigantea | reverse complement strand
CAAGTCCCATAACAACATCACCAACAACAAGTGTAACAACATCACCAACTATATCACCAAGTACGTCTGCTACAATTTCCCCAACTACTAGTCCAACGATATCGCCAACTACGTCTCCTGCAACTAGTCCAACAACATCTCCGACAACAAGTCTTATAACTTCGCCAATTACAAGTCCAACGACTTCACCTACAACAAGTCCCATAACTTCGCCAATAACAAGTCCGACGACTTCACCGACAACAAGTCCCATAACTTCACCAATAACAAGCCCAACGACTTCACCTACAACAAGTCCCATAACTTCGCCAATAACAAGTCCGACGACTTCACCGACAACAAGTCCCATAACTTCACCAATAACAAGCCCAACGATTTCACCGACAACAAGTCCTATAACTTCGCCAATTACAAGCCCAACGACTTCACCAACAACAAGCCCCATAACGTCGCCAATTACAAGTCCAACGACTTCACCGATAACAAGTCCTATAACTTCGGCAAATACAAGTCCAACGACTTCACCAACGACAAGTCCCATAACTTCGCCAATTACAAGCCCAAATACATCACCTACAACAAGCCCAAAAACCTCACCTATAACCAGCCCAAATACGTCACCTACTACAAGTCGCCAGTACTTCACCAATAACAAGTCCCATAACTTCGCCAATTACAAGCCCAACGACTTCACCAACAACAAGCCCCATAACGTCGCCAATTACAAGTCCAACGACTTCACCAACAACAAGTCCCATAACTTCGCCAAATACAAGTCCAACGACTTCACCAACAACAAGTCCCATAACTTCGCCAATTACAAGCCCAGAGACTTCACCGACAACAAGTCCAATAACATCGCCAATAACAAGCCCAAGTACGTCACCTATCACGAGCCCGATAACGTCAGCTATGACCAGTCCAACAACAAGTCCCATAACTTCGCCCAGTACAAGCCCAAATACGTCACCTACTACAAGCCCAATTACATCACCTATTACCAGCCCAACGACTTCACCTATAACAAGCCCAAATACCTCACCTACAACCAGTCCCACGACTTCGCCTACTACAAGCCCAAGTACGTCACCCATAACAAGTCCCATAACTTCGCCAATTACAAGCCCGACGACTTCACCGACAACAAGTCCGATAACATCACCTACAACCAGTCCAACGACTTCACCTACAACAAGTCCAAGTACGTCACCCATAACTTCGCCAATTACAAGCCCAACGACTTCACCGACAACAAGTCCCATCACTTCGCCAATTACAAGCCCAACGACTTCACCGATAACAAGTCCCATTACGTCGCCAATTACAAGCCCAACTACTTCACCGACAACAAGTCCTATAACTTCACCAATTACAAGCCAAACGACTTCACCAACAACAAGTTCAATAACATCGCCAATAACAAGCCCAAGTACGTCACCTATCACGAGCCCGATAACGTCACCTATAACCAGTCCAACAACAAGTCCCATTACTTCGCCAATAACAAGCCCTACTACCTCACCTATAACCAGCCCAACAACGTCACCTACAACAAGTCCCATTACTTCACCTGCTACAAGCCCAACTACATCTCCAACAACCAGTCTAATGACGTCTCCAAATACAATCCCGGCTGTAAGTCCAACAACAGCGCCCATTGCGAGTCCAACGACTTCTCCGACAACAATCCCAACTACGTCACCTAATACAAGCCCAGCTACTTCACCAAATACAAGTCCCACAACTACTGTTGACTGCCACGAAGCTGGCAAGAGCCATACAACTTCACCATCAACTTCTCCAAGAACAAGTCCAAATTCGTAATGTTTTACTTAATTTATTTTTAACGAAAGAACATATCGTGGGTCCAAAGTCAGAATTGACTATGTCCAAAATCTCCATTTTGAGAAAAAAGTGGTTGAAGACTTTATCTTTCCTATAAAATCAGAAAATCCCAAAAGCAAAACGTTCAATGGTGTTTCTACTTGCGATAGAGATTGAAAAAGGGCACAATTATTTCTGGAATATCGTACACGGAAATTGAAGCTGTCTTTTGTATTTGAGGTGTCTCAAACACTCAAACCTCACAAATACTAATCGCACCCCTAAAATAAAACAAAACCTACTTCAATATCGAAGAATTTGCACGATGTCTCGGTATTAAAAATAGTGCCAGAAATAGTTATGTCCTTTTCGACAATTTTGACCCCTTTTTAGCAATTTATTTTTAAGAATGATTACAAGGGAAAGTAAACAATCTCTATTGCAAGCAGAGACACTACTGAACTTTTTAATTTATGGATTTTCTGATTTTATACGAGCGATAAAATCCTCAATCTTGTTTTTCTCAAAATAGCGATTTTGGACATCAAGAAAACCAAAAATGTCTATCTCCTTGACATAGTCAAATCTGAATGCAACTTTACATTTACAGATGGACATATTAAAATTGTTAAGCTCTGATTGGCTACTTGACACGTGGTGAGGACCTAGACATTTATAGCATTGCAAGAACTCATAAAAAAAACAAAGATATCAGTTGTTAACTAATTTTCCTGAAAAATGGAAATAGCCATTTCTGACATTGGGCCCACGATATACACCGAATCTATTGGTTAATTACATATTTTTTTCTACAAATATCTTTGAACTTTATTTGTTCAGTTCATGCTAGCTTTCGTTCTTGAAACAAGTATAACTTGCTTTCAGTTCAGTACTGAGTGATTTTATAGGGTTTGTCGTATTTATAATTCAATATCATATCATATTCATTTTTTTGTCATTTTATTTATGTTAATCTTTATTCACTTTTATTTTTTACAGATGAGTAAAATGGACAACGGATATATTTTTGTTTTGGTGTATAATGTATCATGATTCCGTTAGGAAGCACAAAACATGTATGTTTGAATTCAAATTTCATCGACTTAATTCTTTGATTTTCACATTGGACTTTAAAATAAGGATAACTAATAGCAATTTCATTACTTCATGTCAACACAATTATTCTCGAGACATGTCAAGAATTGCTTGCTTACCTTCACTTCAAGTTAATGTAAAATATACCGCGACAGTAGGCATTAGTAATTTTATCAAATTTGTAATTTTATATTATATATTTTTACAAAATGACACATTACAGATAAATGTAAAGATTTCGAACTGTTGTAATAAATAAACCAAATACTAATGATCCGAACTACAAAACGAAACCCGAAAACCTATTGACTAAATATTGGTAGCAAATAGTTAGTTAAATTTTACTAAAATTGCTACCTAGTTTCATTTACAATTTATTTTAACTCAAAATTACTGAATTATATCAGATAATGCACACGTAGACTATAAAAAATCTTTTAATTTTTTTTTGTATAGTTGTAAATAATGTGTTTATCCTCATATGGTTAATATTGTATCTTAAAGGGAAATAGTAAATAGAATATTATCTTCAATGTTGTATTTTTATTTATATTTGATAATTTTTTTAAAATAAATCCTTATACTTATATTTATTATCGTATATTTTTTATAATTAGTATTTATTATTGAAACATTAAACCTATGATTTATATATATTTATATAGCAATATTAAATTACATTTTGTTATTATTATTTTAGTTATATAATTTTTTTTTTTTTTGTTATTGTACATATGTTTTTCAAGGTTGGAAATAATTGTAAATGATACGTTTATATGTATATATGTTATGTATTTCTAACGGAATGATAAAATGGGTATATGAATTTATTTAGCTTTTTTTAATCTAAGTGTACATGTAATTCCGATGTGATAATGACATTGGCTATTTGAAATATGTTTTGCTTAACCTATTTGCAAAATATCTTTACATGAAAACTATTGATTTTGAAAAAGAAAAACAAACAGAGGATAGAAATCTCTAAACATTCCTCTAAACTATCGCTGAACTATCGGCGTAGTTTTTTTTTTTTTTTTGGGCGTATTCAGAGCGTATTTATTATGACAATAATGATATTAACCTACAGAGTTAGTATAAGTTATCTATAAGTTAAACTATATAAGTTTATACTACGTTACGAATTCGTTGTGAATACGCAACTATAAAAAAAATAACACGTCAATAAATTGTTCAGCGTATTCCAGCGTTTTAAGAATATTTTTATACAATGCCTTACGCTGGCTAAATTGTCAAGGTGTGACAGGGTCACATTGTAAATTACAATATTTCAATATACTATAGAAATGTTAATGGATTCAGTTCTCTTCATTTTCGAGTAACCAACTAACATAGATCGAACTTTCAAATGCAGCTGCAAGGTGGGTTAAAGGTATACTACCTCTTAGGATGACTTACAAAATTAAATTTTTGAACTTGGCCAATATGACCCTTATTCATCAGTGAACTTTATTCTTCTATATTTGAACTCTATTTCTATTACACTTTCGTATTCTGCCATGAACAACATCTATTTTTTTCCTCCATGTTTGAAATTCTGAATTTGATCAAATTACTTATTGAAAGGCAACACAGCCTCCAATTGACTAGCCCGGCTGTCTTTGTCTATAGCCTCGGTTGTGCTTGTCTGGTGTGGACACTATTTAATTTTTGTACATTTTCCTTCATATATTTATATACGTAATCAATCGTGGTAACAATCAAACTACTTTATTGTTAAATTATTATTTATATTAGTATGCTAATTTATTTATTTATTTATCTATTCATTTATATTTTCTATATTTTGGTACATTGTATTTGGTGACGGATTAACATAAGCCTCGGCTTTAACCCTATTTATATTCTGTAAAAGTTATATGTATAATAGAAATAAAATACTGTTTAAAAAAAATTCTGCTGAATATTCATTTAATGACATCAGGTAAGTCTACATAATGAATATCATACCCTTATTGATCAAATTTGAGACTTTACATTTCATGTTCATTCTTAGAGGTAGCATCTCTCTAATCAAACAGTAGGCCTATGTGTGTGTAGGCTCCATAATGAAACGTAGGCCTACACCGAATTCTCTTGGTAGCTGCGGCTAACTATCTAGGACTAAACATTTTATTTTATACATTTCTGATTTGTTAAGACTTCGATTTCGATTTTGAAAGAATAACACTTTCTGAACATTTCTACTCTTCACCAGATCGATTTGAGTTTACAGTTACCTCCCTTTAATTGTCTAACTTTCCAGACTTTATTATGAGAAAGTCCCTATATTTAGCTATATCCTATATTCATGTAGCTTATAGCTTGATAATGACTTCAACGCCCCGGGTGGCAACTGACGTCACAAAATCTAGTTCAAATATCTCTCGATTTTCACTAGGTTGTAATGTTGTTCAGTTTGTTAGTACTGACTCTTGATATCCAGACGTTTGGAATCTTACAGGAGAAATAGCCTACTGTACACATTAACGGCAAATCTTGAGTGAGTTGCTAGAGTCTCATTAGTCAATTGTTGTTTTTGTAATTGACATTAAAAGAATAATCTTCCCAGATTTAATTATAAGTTGCAATTCCAACAATATTACACAAAAAACACTATTTTCCTCTGCTCAATTGTGTTTTAAGGTTTACTATTTTCACCAGATCGGCATTAACGTGCTTCGGCCGGTGCTTTTAAGAAACGTTTCTGGGAATATAACAACTGATCTAAATATTTATATAGGCCGCGTACCAAGACCTTAGTCTGCAAATCGAATCAAATCAAATGAAAGGAGAAAGTTTTACGTCCTACCTTCATGATCAAATTCGGAATTACACTTAGCTTTAAAGTACAAATATAAAAAGACGAACTAAAGGTCAAAAGAAATAGAAAGGTCTTTTTGTGTTTTGTAACTACCGACAAGACTTTCTTATATTTATTTAACCGGGTACGATGGGTAACCACAAGATGTTTGTGGTGAAATATCAATAAAATAGAAAAAGTAAACATACAGTCACGTGATTGTGGTTAACTGAAGGGTTTTGAAGGGACTAGACTGTGGACTTTTCACCAGTCGAAGTAATTCATAAAATCTGTGAATTGTTCATAGGCGACACTGAACTTTTTTCAACACCTATTTAAAATTATATTTCGAAACTTTTAATGGCTAACAGATAGGTAGCTACACCTATAAGGAAATTACCACTTAAAAATATAAGAATTTTGATATTATTTTCTTCATTTCCATCCAAATGTACAATCATCTTAAATTGGACAGGTTTCTGTCGCTTCAGTATGAAAAGCCCTATAACCATTCGAAATTCCAAATATGTCTGTTAATTGCAATGCACATTGAAATACGTTGTTGAATAAATGACTTGAAAAAATGTTTCTCATTGTTAATTCCATGATTCATTGATGGTCGGTTACGTGGCCCACGGCCTACTCGCATCCCCCAAATCAATGTGGCCCGCCGCTGCTGAAAGGTTGCACAGGCCTGTCCTAGAGGGTTCTCATGGAAATTGTAGGCAAAATGAATTGATTTTTAGCATTCTGACACATATTTGGGAGAAAACAAGGTAGACATTTAGATTTGTTGAAAATAAAGTGGATGTACAATATTAAGGGTGCAAACCACTTTTCTAGGGGGACAAATTCCTTCAGTCAGAGTTTCTGTTATCCATTCATTGAATCTGTGCCTCTGTACCAATTCGGTCAGTCAGTTACCCTTTCCTTCAGTCAGTGTCTCTTTTATCCATTCCTTCAGTCAGTGTCTTTTTATCCATTCCTTCAGTCAGTGTCTATGTTATCCATTCCTTCAGTCAGTGTCTCTTTTATCCATTCCTTCAGTCAGTGTCTTTTTATCCATTCCTTCCGTCGGAGTCTCTGTTATCCATTCCCACATTCAGTGTCTATGTTATCCATTCCTTCCGTCGGAGTCTCTGTTATCCATTCCCTCAATCAGTGTCTTAATTACCCATTCATTCAATCTGTGCCTCTCTACCAATTCGGTTAGTCAGTTATCCATTCTTTCATTTAGTGTCTCTGTTTAGTGTTAGCCATTCTCATTTGGTTAGTGTCTCTGTAACCTATTCTGTCAGTCAGTTTCTCAGTTTTCCATTCCGGTGCTTTGTAACACATACTTGTAGTGTCTCAGCTACCCTTTCCTTCAATCTGTACCCATTCAGTCAGTCTGTTACCCATTCATTCAGTAAGGTCTCGGTTACTCAAATATCTAAATAATTCTTTCGGATTGGGTACCTTTTGTTGCAAGAATATAGCATTGCTTCTGAATTTAAATTTCATAGATTGTGTTATAGGATGACGATATTCGTTAATACACATTCCCTTCGATTAATCAACGGATATTCAGGGGAGAAGAATTTGTTTAATCGCTAACACAGGTTCTTCGTCATTCAGAAAATAATCATTATGATAACTTCAATCTGGCACGCATTATTCTATTTATCTGGTCTGTATTGATCCGACAACAGAGCATGAACGAGTATCCTTATTAGTCTCCCTGGTATTGATTTATTTAAACGTTGATTACTTATTGATCATTTTTTAAATCCTAGTCGGTATTTTCCGGTTGAAGAAACGCATGATCTGAAAATCAGCTGTGCATGTTTAGGGTATGACCAGAGTAGAACAGACTATTTTGGGTTTTAAAAATTTAGTTAACCCTTTAATAACGTCCTATGTGTATTAGCCCAAAAACTTTCAGTGAATGGTCACTATGCTACAAGGTAAACGTACAATTTACTCTCGCCATTTGGTATTTTATTTCCTCTGTTGTTATAAATTTTAATGTTTAGGAGAGAAATAGAATTGAATGTTTTGGTGAATGTTTTGGAGAGAAATAGAATTGAATGTTTAGGAGAGAAATAGAATTGAATGTCTTGGTGAATGTTTTGGAGAGAAATAGAATTGAATGTTTAGGAGAGAAATAGAATTGAATGTTTAGGAGAGAAATAGAATTGAATGTTTAGGAGAGAAATAGAATTGAATGTTTTGGTGAATGTTTAGGAGAGAAATAGAATTGAATGTTTAGGAGAGAAATAGAATTGAATGTTTAGGAGAGAAATAGAATTGAATGTTTTGGTGAATGTTTTGGAGAGAAATAGAATTGAATGTGTAACAGAGAAATATAATTGAATGTTTAACAGAGAAGTATAATTGAATGTTTGGCAGAGAAATCAATTTTCAGTCTCTGTCTTGACATTATCTTAACAAATAAATTCTTAATATCACCCACTTTACAACAATCATTTTCTTCTGTTAGCAATAGGCCCCTGGGAATGCCGTTACCATGGAAACAGAGCACTAACCAATCAGAAGTCATATGCACGTGTTTATTTTGTCGACAGCCAGAGGCGATGACGTCAATATCTGTTGCACGCGTTTAGTGAAAAGAAACATGTTTTAAGGGAGGATAAATTTTATATTTCTTTGACCTAAGTTATTAGCATGTACGAATTGGCACCAAGCGCACGCGAGCATATTGAATCAAACGAGATAGATTTGAACACTCGGGGAGTCGTTAGTGATCAGATCATAGGAAGGAACGTCATAGCCAATTAATGGAAATAAACCGAAACGAAATAAATTCACCTCCATGTCTGTGAGGCCACACACTACCATACTGTAATTCCAAGGGTTTCACAGGATGAAATTATTCAGTCCAATTTAATCAGGCTCCAGTTACTCTCAGACATGTCCAATTTACTTTCTTTTCATTTCTTTGTTCATATTCCATGAAATGTTCCATTTAAATTCCCTTCGGAAAACCATCTCATTTCAGCTGTGACATTCATGTCATTCCCTTTAAAGTTGTCGTATTATTTGAGAATCCATGTCATTTGATTTATTAATTATACAATGCTATGTGGACTCACCAGTCTCCAGGTGTAATAGGTGTTCTGGAGTGTCGATCTGTGCCTGTAACAGTACTTTTTTTTTTATTGGAACTCAAATTCAATATAGTCTTTTGAATAGATTTTGCAACCAAATGCCCTATATTTCCCGTATAAATAAAGTACAATACACAAATTTATCATTAAACAAATGTTATGATTTGGGGATATTTCACCGAAATAGCATGAATGATATTCAAAATACATTTATATCTGTAAAAACAATTACGATCACTAATTCAAAGCTCATTTTTCAATAAAAACAGAATGAGTGTGTTGAGAACAGGCACAGTTAATCTGTTCTACATTAAAATTGAGTAAAAACTTCTACCTCACACTGATTTGAACATACCTAGCACGTGGCTAGAATTAGCATCATATTGCCTAGTGGCACGCGTTATAGTCATTTCCTACTGCGTGGAAGAATAATATTCCTACATTTATAATATAGAGCTTCCATTAAGTCCGTTCGTAATCAGAATTATATATTATAAAGCGGATCTGTACATATCTTGCATATGAGTCGATAATTTGTAGTTTTCTAATTAACTCCAGTGATCTTGATTACTGAAAATGTAATACCTTCTTCCGTTTTCTTCTTTAGTTTAGACAACTTGGAATGATGCTCAGTTAGCGACCTTGTTACTTCCGTGATCCTGCACGGGGTTCTAGGTTTCCAACCGATTTCATTAACAATATTTTATATTCTCGTTTTACCATCATCAAACTTTATTGCCATATATCACATATTTTTAATCTACAAAATCACAGGAATGAAATCCCAGGGGTAGATATTCGGAAAGAGCTCAAACTTACATGTAAAGGTGTGGACGTATGAAATATTTGGTAAGTATAATGTGTAGAAAGTCTGCTATATAAAATCCTAAACTCTTGTATTATAATGTCTGGCACATAGAAACTCTCTTATATTAGATACATTAACAGGCTGGTGTATAAAACATATTATAATGTCTATAATATATGTGAATAAACTATTATTATCATGTTTGGTATATAAAATATATAGAGAGTCTGGTAAGATATATTTAAAAAGATATATATAGAAAGTCTGGTATATTATAATAATGATATGTAGAAAATCTTATATAAGCTTAATAAACATAATAGAAAGTCTGGTATATGAAATATGTATAGAAAATCTTATATAATAAACATCTATATAGTCTGATATATGAAATGTATAGAAAGGCTGATGTATAAAATGTGTAAAAAAAACTGTTATATAACAAAATAAAGTAAATTAGGTAAATATAACATATTGGTATTCCAGTCACCTGATTTGTCAATCAAATTAAAAATCAATTTAAGATCTAATTTTTATCCAATCAAAATTATGGCATTTCTTATCACTGTTAAGTTTTGAGAATAATGCTCCTGGTATATATAAAATACAACAAAAAATTGCTGGAAGAGAAAGTCTAGAATATTCTTAATATATGAAAGTTTTGAAAATATATATATTGTCCGGTATATGAAATATATAGAAGGTCTGGTATATAAAATAGATACAGATAGTCTGTTATTTTAAATTCAATGAATATATACAAAGTATGGTATATTACAACAACATGTTTTTTAGGGTTCTGTTTTGATATTTCTAGGGAATCTTATAT
The DNA here is from genome assembly GCF_000327385.1 of Lottia gigantea. NCBI lineage: Eukaryota > Metazoa > Mollusca > Gastropoda > Lottiidae > Lottia > Lottia gigantea. The sequence continues at coordinate 880,210 of NW_008711143.1, read as the reverse complement.
ATTAAATACATAAATAGTCCCTGATATATAAGATATATTGAACGTCAGATTTTGTAAATTTATAGAAAGTCTTATCATATTAATTACATAGCAAGTCTGATATATAAAATAAATAGCAAGTCTGATATATAAAATAAATAGAAAGTCTGATATATTAAACATAAAAATGCTGGCATATTGAATATAGAAATACTGTTCGATGAAATATATAGAAAGTCTGGTATATTGAATATAGAAATACTGTTCGATGAAATATATAGAAAGTCTGGTATATTGAATATAGAAATACTGTTAGGTCAAATATATAGAAATACTGGTATATTGAATATAGAAATATTGTTTGATAGAAAGCCTGGTATATTGAATATAGAAATACTGTTGGGTAAAATATATAGATAGCGTGGTATATTGAAAATAGAAATACTGTTGGGTAAAATATATAGATAGCGTGGTATATTGAATATAGAAATACTGTCGGGTAAAATATACAGAAAGCCTGGATATTGGATATAGAAATACTGGTTGGTAGAATATATAGAAATACTGGTATATAGAGTATAGAAATATTGTTGGGTAAAATATATAGAAATACTGGTATATTGAATATAGAAAAACTGTTGGGTAAAATATATAGAAATACTGGTATATTTAATATAGAAATACTGTTTGGTAGAATATATAGAAATACTGTTGGGTAAAATACATAGAAATACTGGTATATTTAATATAGAAATACTGGTATATTGAATATAGAAAGACTTTTGGGTAAAATATATAGAAATACTGGTATATTTAATATAGAAATACTGTTTGGTAGAATATATAGAAATACTGGTATATTGAATATAGAAATACTGTTGGGTAAAATACATAGAAAGCCTGGTATATTGAATATAGAAATACTGGTTGGTAGAATATATAGATAGCCTGGTATATTGAATATAGAAATATTGTTGGGTAAAATATATAGAAATACTGGTATATTGAATATAGAAAAACTGTTCGGTAAAATATATAGAAATACTGGTATATTGAATATAGAAAAACTGTTCGGTAAAATATATAGAAATACTGGTATATTGAATATAGAAATACTGTTTCGTAGAATATATAGAAATACTGGTATATTGAATATAGAAATACTGTTTCGTAGAATATATAGAAATACTGGTATATTGAATATAGAAATACTGTTTCGTAGAATATATAGAAATACTGGTATATTGAATATAGAAATACTGTTTCGTAGAATATATAGATATACTGGTATATTGAATATAGAAAAACCGTTTCGTAGAATATATAGAAATACTGGTATATTGAATATAGAAATACTGTTCCGTAAAATATATAGAAATACTGGTATATTGAATATAGAAATACTGTTTCGTAGAATATATAGAAATACTGGTATATTGAATATAGAAATAATGTTAGGTAAAATATATAGAAATACTGGTATATTGAATATAGAAATACTGTTTCGTAGAATATATAGAAATACTGGTATATTGAATATAGAAATACTGTTGGGTAAAATATATAGAAATACTGGTATATTGAATATAGAAATACTGTTTCGTAGAATATATAGAAATACTGTTGGGTAAAATACATAGAAAGCCTTGTATATTGAATATGGAAATACAAAATATACTGGTATATTGGATATATAGATTTTCTGGTATATGAAATACAATAACATAGAACATTTGATATACTAAATATGTAGATAATTGGATAGGAAATAAGGCAATGTTTTATGTATTTTTTTTAAGAAAAAAATCTGAAGTGAAAACTAAATATTATACGAATTTGATTAAAGAAGATGAGAGATACAAATACCTTAATCAATTAAAAAAAATCTATCAGACAATTACGGATATTCAAACTCAATTCAAAGTTTTATTATCAAATTTATTTGGAAATTAGAAAGTGGGTACTTCAACAACGGGATGAAATATTACGATATTTGTTATCTTTTCATAATACCTTCTTTCGAGAAAGAAATAGAAATAACCTTAATTGCAACTAATCGTCAATAGAATATATATTGATGTTCGAATCGATATTATCTTTAAATGTTTATAAATCTGCACCTAATCTGTAACAGTGTCGGAATTATAATTTTAAGAGCACATGGCCATCTGAGGTGGACATTTTCCCGTCCTGAGTTTTTTTTATTTACCCTGTAGATAATAATTGATAGAAAACATTTATGGCTGGTGTTGCAAAATACCAGAATAAGTGAAATAGTTGAATTGAATGTCTCATGCCCCTCTTGGAATCTTCTAGTCTTCCCCTATACTCGCGATGACAAGTAAGTACGACTCAAAATATTTTCTTAAAAAAAAACTATATAATTCGAAAGCAGATTTATGCGCCATTCGTGCATGTAGATCATAATGTACTCTGATATATGTAAGATAAAGAAATCAATAATATGTACGATTGATGGCTACTGATTCAAGTACATTTAACTGACCCAAACCATCTTTATAAAGTTCATATTGTGCAGGACACAGGGCAAGGCTTCTTGCATATTTCACCTTTTCAGTTCAAGATTTTTATAGATTTCTGACCACTCGTATTCAGATCCGCCATTGTATCAGTTTAAAGATAATAAAGATAAGAAGGCTATAATTACCACAATACACAGATAACAGACTTTACGTTCCAATATTTTTCAACTTGTCACACATTCTCTTCCATACATTAACCTTATTTAAGGGTAAGTTGATATAGATTGTATGTCTATTTATCATCTGCTGTATATAATTCAAAATTAATACCTTGAATAATACTCTGCACTGCAGAGGTGGGAGGAGTCGTGGTTTCAGTCACTGCCAACTTACTCTCTCAGTGCATAAATTTCCCAACCTGCTTCAGCCCAACCTTTACTGGACGAATTTCAGGCGATTTTTTATACCTTTACAATCTTTAAATGAGATTTATGTTTCTATGAAATGTTTTCGGTAAGCTTAACATAGAACAATCGTCCGAAACCATGATTTTGTGACCTGACTCTTCACTACTCTCAGGGCAAAAAGTAGAGGGCACCTTTCAGTAAGATCTTGCTATAAATATCAAGACGTAAAAATAAACCAGTGCAGTTAAGAGACAGATTTATTGTCTCAATTATTATCCTACTTATGGTCAAAAACAGCGCTTGATATAACAACTGCCTCTGTAAAACTCATGTTAATGAATTAGGAAATGAATGAAAGGTTGTAGTGGTCTAAACCTCAACTCATCAGCAGTGATTATGTCTTCAGATATTGCGGAATCTTAAGATTCTTGCAACTGTCTGAAATAAATCAATAATTCAACTCCGAGAACACGGATTGATTTTTTTACTCTCTAATATTGAAGAGAAGATTTAGTACCATACCAACAACTAAGCGTGATACTTTTTTCGCCTCTCGCAAATATTAATCAGTGTCCACGTACCAACACGTGATTTGAACACTAATCAACCAATGAGAAGCGATATAATCCTCATTCTCTGCTGCATAATTTTTTATTAATGTCGTGTCACGTGATGAGGTTCCGGAGGATAATAAGAAATTGATTGGATTAATACCATCTGCCATAATCGCCTGCCGGTTCAGTTTGGCTGGTTGCTTAGTAACGAGGTGTATATCGACGAATATTGACCTTTTCTGAGAGGAAAGATAATAAGCATCGACTTACTTTTAAATGCTAAGTTCATTACACAATCATTTCAATTTCTGATATTAAACGTTAACTGGTGTGTAAATATTTGAAATAAAAAAATATTATTTTAAAAACCATATCCAAAAATAGAATCCTCAAAGACTTAGTTGGATTTTCGAAAAAAGGGATTATTTCAGTAAATAACCCTTGACACCAGATCTAAGTATAGTTTCTATTAAAGCAACATAGTGGGTACTTTGACAGTTTCGAGAATTACACAATAAGGTGTTCAGAAAAGTAAACAACTTGGTTACGCAGCAGATCTGAACAGATCTCATCAACCTGATCGCGTAAATTTATCATAAATATCATCGTGTGCTCTACGTCATCAGAACAGGTATTGGATCGATCGGAAACGTGCATATTTAATGAACATACAGTGTAAAGTGGCGGATCAATATTGGAATTCAGACCATCAATACTAACATGCCTTCAGCTATCACGTTTTTATCTCCGAATCGATATATGTTCATTTGGTTTATTCATAAAGCGATACTAACACGTGTACAGTATTTCATTTCAGGGATCAGATACATGTTTTTAATCATTAACAAGCAAACCTGATTCAAGCTAAATTGGACCATGGGTATCACTCTCATAAGATATTGCGATGATTTCCAATATCGGTTTAAATGAACTTTCAATGATCCAAATTTGCATCAAGGTACCGATTGTGACATTCATATATACATTTCTTTAGAACAGGTCTATGATATTAAAAATGTCAAACATAATCTATAGAATATTATAAAAGAGTACTGTCATTATTTCAGAACACTGGACGTCTATCTATCGCGGTGCATGTCTGCGCATATTATATTTTGTCCTAGTAAGGACTGTTTTTGCAGACTGAAGACAAAAAAAGGGGGGATTACCATCATAGTGAATGACAATTCACGTCGTTTTGAATCTATTTTTATAATTGCATACGGTACTAGATTTTTTAAAAGTTAAAGTTTTAATAACATTTACAAACCATTGTAAGAACTATGGCGTAAACAGTTCCCCCTGAAGCAACCCCAATCTAACCGAACTGTATTCTTTATTCGGTTCACAGTAGAGTTCTCATCAAAAGAGAAACGATTATCAGATTATCACAAATTAACCACTTTTGTTGAATATATTCAAATTCAATGCACAATTACACAAAAGGGACAGTATGCATACAAATGTTGTGAAAAGAGTTTTAAAATATGCTATTTACTTTAAATTTTTACTTGATCAACCTGAATTCGTTTCAAAAGGGGTGATTAAAACCGGAGGTCCATTATTTAAAGGAAGCAGTCTATAAGGTTTTAGTGTTGAACATTATCGGCTCGAGAGTTTAAGGCGAAACCTTCAGAATCAGTAGGATATTTTGCTTCAATCCTTATATTAGTTTTCCAACACAAATGAAGAATTTGTAAAATCATCTGTTGTGATTTTTTAGGTAGCGGCAATTTCAATCAACTCTTCATAAACTATCATTCAAAGAATTGTGCAACGAGAGGAATCTACTATATTATATCACCAAATTCAGAAATATTGTCAAATTACCTCCGTGTCTGAATTTCACCGACAAAAACGATAATTGGAATATGAACTTATATATGTTATGTACTCAGAATCCTATAGAATGACATTCGTTGTAATGGAATTTTCAATTTGATATTTCCTGGAAGGGAGAAGGCTTTTTTAAAATGTAAAATTACAAAATTTGTCTTAACTGCACATGGTTATTCTAACTTATTATTTTTATGCTCATATTCCAATTCACATAGAAATAATCAGAATGAATCGATTTGGTTGTTTGAATTTAAAAAAAAAAACTGGAACTTAACCGAATAAACAGGAAAACAGATCTATACAAAAGGAACTCAAATACAATGAACATCCGAGTTGTCATTTGATTCCAAGGTATAAAATGAGGAGGATCTAATAAACAATATTATGCTATTAAAAAATTAACTATCAAAAATAAGTTTCATAATATTCAGTAAGCAATTACTTTTATTCTTTCGTTATTATATCGTTCATCTATTTCTTACGACATATATATTCAAATATATCATGTTTGCCATAACTTGTATATACCTTAAACGACACATTTTTTTAAAATACATGTATGTCTCAAGCGCTATATTATAACCTACTGCACAAGAAACCTAATATACAAGGAAGTGCAATAACAATATAACTTACAGGACTTATCGTAAATTTATTTTGAACTCTTTGACGTATAATATGTATAAGAATTATGACAAACCTATAAGTGAATAAACGTTATGACAAACTACTTGAAAGTTATTGCGACTTACCTCAAAGTAAATCGTGTACGAAATATATTCATGAATAATATGTTGTATTGAATATACATGATACCTAAGACGTGTGACATATTTGAAAGTTTTGACATGCAGATCATACGATAGTTATAACGTACGATATATATTGTATGTGGATATAAAAACATTGAAAAATCCTTACGAGCGAGAAAATTCCAACAATCAAAAATCTCGTCCAAAGCAGAGCAAAAGTTGTATAGTAGTGTACTCCTCTAAAGAGAAGTACAATCAGGTGTTTCGATTATTATACATAAGATATTATAGTTGTAAATACAATAATTTATATCTAATAGTCCAATATGAAACAAATGGTATAACGGAATAGGCTTGCTAGCTTTCAATGATGTTTTCAATATAAATATACATTTTTGTGTAAGTGATATAAAGCTTTGACGAAATATATGAAAAACAAAAAGTTGTGGTTTGGACAGATCAATTAGATGATTGAATATAGGTTAATCTCTTACAGGCGTTGAATGAAAGAAATCGATGAAAAGTAGTGGAATCTTTGGCGACTAATTAAACATAGATCGTGACAAACGAGTGTAAGAAAAGTAGGCTAATTGCGATGTTTCTTAACGTCTAAACGTTGCATACATAAAAATTGATACCAAAAGTTGATAGCAATATTAATTAAGAATGTTATTTTCAAAAGGAATGATTACTTTCAGGACTTTATTAGATTAAGTGTAATTTGAATGAATTTAATTTGTATAACGTTTGATAAACCGTTAAGATAATTATATCCTGTATGAAGGATGTGATTTAAAAATCTGACACATAAGCTATAAGTTAAATGTGGTAGCACAATTCTGGAATAATTTCCTATGGATGCCGTATCGTCTAAACATTAATGCTCGTGAAACAGCCATACTATTACATGTATTCCAATAGGTGCATTTGATTAGTTGTAGCTAGTTAAGATTCATAGTTGTATTTGATACTATATTGATGAAATTAAAAATGCTTGTTATCATTATGTATGTATTCTATGACATTTTCTACCGTATTTTCTATCGTCTTTCTATTACACGAATTATCGTAAAAAGCAAGTTTTTATTTATATCGTTGTTTTTACAACTTCTTATCAAGTAAAATATATATTTAACATGTAGCTTTGTCATTTATAGCTTTTTTTTTACCTATGTAAGGATACGCAATTGCGCAATAACGTTGACAGTTTTTGTGTTTATGAATATACATTTGTGCATAAAACAAATGTTTGTGTCTGTATTTTCTGTAAACTATGCTGTTCGGCACAGTTTTATATTAAAGTGATTGTAAAGAGGTTTTCTAAAAAAATGTATGTGTATCGGAGACACTGATGGCATCCATTTTCAGAAGTCTGTGGTTACTGCAATTCCACGATGACATCACTATTCGCAATATTAGCTTTATAACAGATCTTTCGCGATTAGTGACGTCATACAACGCTTAGTTTTAAAATTTTTCTGATTGAAAATTGTAATGGTGCAAATTTGATGCCATCAGTGTCCACTGACCACAAACCACATTGAAGATTTAGAAAAGATCTTTACAATCTCTTTAAAATGCACATAACGTATAAATGTTTGCACTTCAATTACAAAATTATCGACAAAAAAAAACAACAGAAAGTAGCGTCCTCAGAATAATTGTCAAGATATCTCCTGAGACCTTCATTGACTACACTTATTTTTATTAGATATCTTTTGCAGTTGGTTAATAAAAAAAATACGTGCCTAATGTCTAAACCATAACTATGATAAAACCATCTATATTGATCATACATACAAGAACAGCCACAATTGTACTGTTCGGTCAATAATGATATTGTGGAATGGTATAAATAAATAAAACTGTCTCTGAGAATTTTTATCCAATGGTGATCACCTGACATCCTTTTTTCGAAAGTGCTGAATTATTACTATGCAAACTTAAAAATGTTTTCAAAACGAAGATGTAAAGTAAATCACAAAGTATCATACAACGCAACGCATGCTCTTTAAATAGTCAACACTTATATTTTGTCATTTAGGTAAGACATTTCATTACAACAGGCTCTCAGATAGTGATAACATATGCGATCAGAGGTGATGCAAATGAAATGGAGTATTTTTGCTAGTAAAAGTCGTAGATTTTTTTGGCGAAGCATGTGTATTTGAATCTTTATAAAAATATAATTCCATCCGATTAATATAAAGCTCAAGCTACAGATCGTTTTATACAGATTATCGATAACTAAAGACATTGTTTTTCGATATATATACCCACAGCCTTTCCTCTCAACAATTTCAGTCTCTTTTATCAAAATATAAAAAGCATTTGTCTTGGTCTTGAATACCTTTAAGTTCGGATTTTGTTAATCGTGATCACAGAAAAGTTTTTGCATTAAATTCTTGCTGAATTCGAAATAAGATCATGTAGAGGTATGATAAATAGCTTGGTTTGATTTTTTCGGTTCTGTATCATGTGGAGCTTCTGGGCGTCGTACCCTCATTATTTCGAAAACAAGAAAAACTGTAAAAACTTACGGACGTTCTTTTATATATCGATAAAAGCATCATATACCCAATTTCCTGTAAAAAAAAACGCAATGTATAATATGTTGGAGAAGCGGTCATCGCTTTGACATTCTTCATAAAAAAGACAGATTAATCATTTCAATTTAACCAATAATTACATTGAAGATCTTGTTATGCCCATAAAAAAGGTTTCTATATCTACAACGATCAAACCAACGATTGCAAAGGGAGGGTTTCTGGATAGAGTAAAGACCAATTACAAACAGTTGTAACTAACGGTCTAAATATCCAAAATGACAATCAAATTATACCTTTCGTTGTCACCTACAATTCTACAGCTAAAAATGCCTCTGTAATTGCCAAACACTTTTATAAAGAACTCCAGGATGAATTCCCTAACATCTATACTGAACGTGTGGTGACTGCTTGCAAAAGGAATAAAAATCTGAGTAATGTTCTTGTCTATGGTATATTAGATCACCTTTCATTAACTCCCTGAAACAATCGCTTTGCATTTTAAATTATTTGTTTATCTTGTAAATCTCTCGAGAAGTATGTAATTTCCTATCAAATCGATGAACAATGCTGAAATCTCTGAGTCCCTACTTGAGACCTTGGCCAGTGCTTCTATAAGAGAGAGTCTCTTATAAAACCCTACCCAAGATTGAGAGATTGATTGAGAGATGATAAAAAAAATATGTTCTTCGAAAGTACATTACTAAAACCCTGTAATTTGTAATTTCATTTTTCTGGACGTATCATTTATGTACATTTAAAAAAAAGTAATGTATTAGAAATATAACATGTGCTGGAGTATTCAATAAAATAATTTTGCTCATTATTGTGGAAAGAACACAGGGCGAATGAACTCGGGGCGACCATGGAAAAGGTCCAAAATGTACAGGGGTGAACGCGTTGAACAGTACTGAGATAAATATAAAATTCTAATTTCATTACCTAAGCCTGCACTTTTATGGGATTTTTATTTTCAAAGCACCATAACACCGAGAGGACCCAACATTACAATATTTGTGAAAATAGACGGGGTGAGGGGCACTTTTGCCTCCTTTTTGACTTTTAGAGAGCACTACCCTCTAAATAAGCAACTATAGTTACTTGAAAAAGATAGTTATATCAGAAGACAAATTGCATAAAATGCAGGAATTTATTTTCAAAAATTACGTTCAAACAAAATACCCTTACGATCATTTGGGGAAGATTAGTCCTGCTTTCCAATTCATTAACAAGGTTAAAAGTAAATTTTGACTAATTTGTAATTAAGATCTATTGCCGAAAGAACAAATGATTATACACTAAATTTCATACAACGCGGAATTTTTTTTAGATAGGTTTGAATTGAGAAGTATTCAGCCTTGAACCGTGAACTCTTCAAAGTCGGCCTTGACATTTATTTGTAAACAAACACGACATTTTTTTTCAAAAAGCGAATTTTTTATGAAAAGGATGAGTTTTTGAATTCAAAATCGTTATTTTGAATATTTAGATAGTTTTAAGCAGTTTTTGCGGAAAGGAATATCAAAATAACTAATTTTATTTACCAAGGGTACGGGTAAGGGTACTTATGGCTATTTACCACGCTTACCACGCCAGTGGTAAATAGCCACTGCCTTAAATTAAATCTGTTTGGAAATATGATCTAATTACTCCAACAATAATATAACTTTTAGCCCAAATTTTGAAAATTATAATTTAGTTTTAACGATCAATTACTTACGTATAAGGTATGTTTGAAAAGGCCAAATAATTGCTCGAAATAATTTGATATTGAGAAAAGCGATTCTGTACTAATTTCTTACACTACTTTTAGAAGCATATAAATGGTAATTTCGTTGTTTGTCCTTTATTTTGTTACAAATCTGCACCTAGTTTTTAAATATGAAAGTTTGTGTGTATATATATATGTGTATTATACCGTGTTGCGAAAACATGTTTTGCGTATTTTGTTTTTGCAAGTAATGCCCAACTAAGCAAAATAATCAACTACGAACAGCATTTACACACAATTGTAGTAATAATTATAGGCAGTTCAAAGTAGTTTTGGTGTTGGGCATTATTAACTCGATATTATTAGTTGAAACTTTCAGAGTAAGTAAAAGACATGTTTCTCTAAAATTTGGCGTTCATTTGCTTACATAGGTAAGTTAGTTTTCAAATACCAACTAAAAACATAGAGACTATAAGGTTTACGTATACCATTTAAATAGTTTGGCGTTCTAAAAAACAACTGCAAGATATTTTTTGTTTAAACTTTCGAATAAGGTAAGGGGCATATTTATTTTAGTTTTTGGTCAATATTAATTCGAGCACCTACCTAATAAAATAATAAGACTGCCCCTTTAAGCAATAACTTTGCAACCACAGTGCATTTATGTAAAATATTTGACAACATAAAATTTGCGTATAAAAACAGGAGAACTATGTGAAAGCTGATATTAAAAATACTTGCGTTAACATTTAATAAATTAAACCAAAATGTAACGTGTTGGTGACCTTAAGCAGTCCAAAGTATACCTTTGTATTTGGTCTAATGTTCTAATTTTCTACGCCGTGCAATTTACGTTTGAAAAAATTAAAAGAAAGTCTAAAAAATATCACTAAAACACACTGGAATTGAATGTTTCGTAGTGCGAAGGTTTAGTTTCGGGAAATTTGTTGCATATTTTGACAATATTTTTGCAAACTCGGTGCGTTATGCCAAATATTTACGTTTATGTTGATATGAAAAATGAAATTATACAAATCGCTCATGGTGATATTCTACTGATAAAGTACAAAATTGAAACAAAAAAGAATATGTAACATGTTGTAAAGGTGTAATGTTCAAGAGCATACCTTAGTTCACTTGGCAATGAATTAACATGTAAGGTGCTTTAATGCAAGGTATTATATATCAAAGATTTGCAGTTAGAATTTAGAATATTACTTCACGTATGTTGGAAAGATATTATTTTTCTAGTACTAAAATAATTACCATACAACAAAATTAATTCTGAACAAGCCGTGAAAATATGAAATTAAAATTTACTTTATGACGTTGCTAAATTCTGGTTTTTAAAACTATGATTTAAAACATGATATGACAAGCTTAATTTATATTTCAAATAATTTATGTTGGGTAGTGGTGTAACGTGTAATTATTTATTTCAAACAAAACTGGGAATGTCATTAAAAGGCAGTCGGCGGTGCAGAGAAAAGAAAAACATGCAGTAAAAGGCAAGCTGTTGTATGTTACAAATGTCACATATTAACTTTTGATATTGAAGTTTTTTTCTGTTAATCGTGAACCGCCTTCGCCAAAACTCATTTCTACCAGCTCCTACCACCAGCGCGTTCATAAACCTTATCGACCGCACTGAGTGAAACATCAGAGTCACGTGACTGCTAGCTATACCGTTGGTTTGACGGTAATACTACTATCTAAGCCAGTCTTGTGAACAGATATGAACGGATAACTCGGATTATCTCCTACCTACGGATTTTATATTAATTCAGCAGGTAAATACACGTATTATCTTTGTATATTTGAACTTTTTATTTCTCTAGCTTTCTTTTGAGACGGGATATTGAATTTTTTACACCACTATACTAACGGTATTTCTGGCTGAGCTCTATACAAGATGGCTGCCGTCTACGTATAAATCGAGGCTGTGTAAATTCTCTCAACATGTATAGATGTGCATTGCAATAGAGTGAGGTTCGTTATCGCTTGCACCACATATTTTACAATATAGGTCGGCGTGAAGGAAATAAACTCCGATAATCTAACGGTTAAATATTTGAATTAAAATAGCGTAGGAGAATATTGATAGAGGATAATGTGAATTTGCATTTATTACTGACTAAACAATTTTTATATGAAATAAAATACTTGAACATGTTTTATGAGCATGTCGAGGACACATTTAGATAATTTATGTAAATAAACCATAATGATATACCAACGGGATCTTTTGAAGCAGACGATAATGACGTCATAATGGTTTTCATCTTGTCTTAGCAGACGACAGGCAATATTGAAATGTTTATTTATCGTGGTCACGGATCGGTTGCGAATTTAAATAAGATTTTCTATTGGATCGAAAGTCGTGGTATTGTTCACCAAAGACATGCTTAAACCATAGTGATTCCCATCGTTTATTTTTCACACTCGGATGCTTTTACAATTTATTGTGGCTTTGAAAACCACGTCATGCAACTTTTTACATGTATTTTCATACAGCTTTGAGTGCGTTTATTTCACCAATTCATTACTTTGTCAAAATTGCAGAGTCATTAAATTTTATGACAAATTGTTTTCCATTAAGGACAATTCTTATCGATTTTATACATGGTGATAACACTTCGTGAAAGTGAAATTTTATCACATGATGAGTGGAGAGGAAATAACCATTCAATAATTGAACAGCGTAATATATAGTTCAATTTAGTAAGCATATGTATATAAATCCATATAGACATGTCGTAGTTTTGCATAAACGTATGACAGCACAGCAATCTTTTAGCAATTAAAACACACAACCTTTCAGCAAATAATTTTACTATAATGATTGGCTTCACCTTGTCCAACCCCTTTTGCTCATTTGTTGAGACCACACATCTTTATAATGGTAATGATGTATGACGGTCATTTAAGGTCTTGGGTTTCAGGGTCAACACTGATGACCTACACTCGAGTGACAAATTACTTGCCACAATTGCTAAAAGCTAAAATCTTCAGTTTTCACATTAGGATATATTATAATGACGGGCCTTGGAACAGTTTAAGGCAACCATTGCGTTTAAATAGGGGCGTAGCCAGATTTGTTCGGAGGGGCAAAAAGTATATTCGGAGGGACAATGGTGTTTAGTTCCGAATTGGTCGGTTATCATAATTTTTTTGGGGAGGGGGGTGGGGGGTGCTAAGAGGATCAATGCATATCAATATCAACTAAGTCGTGCATTTTATACTTAGCGTGTAAGTTTTCTCCTGTTAGGGAAGGACCTCTACTAAACCTGCCAGTTCTAAAGACCAATACTGTGTTGATTTGATCCCGGCCAGTGCCTTGTAGTATTGCTATCCATTTTTCTGCTGTACTAGGTTCGTGACCAATAGATACCCATTATGTACTATACATCAAATAGATACCATGAATAGGTCACGTGATCTGTTACCGTTAATTGGTTGTTAGACCTATCAATCATATCAGGTTTCTCGTTTGACCAGATTTGTTTCGGCTGTCATGTTTTCCCAAGAGAACAGACAGATTTTTAAAAAGACAGTCCAGACTTACTAGTAGCGCAAAATTATTGAATATGTTTTACTAAATATCATTGAGACTTTTACATCGCCTTGATTTCAAGGCCTTTATTGGCTTCCTTTCGTAAAAATATTGATATTCCTAATTTTTACATAATAATATATCTCTAGCATGATAACCAAATTATCCCATTTATAGTAACATATAATCACAAAGCGATAAGTAAGCATCAGTAAATGTTAAAAGCTACTATAGGGACCTTCAAGAAAAGTATTCCCACGTGTACACCAAGAGACTCGTGACCGCTTATAAGCGAATCAAAAACCTGAGTAATTATTGAATTCATGACAGACATATTGTGTTTCATGTCGGTAAAAAAAGCAAATTTCTTTTCGTTTATGTACACAATCCTCAGTTGCTGTCTTTTTTTTTATATACCAAGGCAAATTGGCGCAATCGATAAGGTCATATGTTCAAAAATTCCTTTATCGATTAAAAGATCATTTAGTGTGACAAAGTCATCAGCGAATGGACTATTGTATAAAGATATTCGTTGTGTCGTTGTGTAGTTTGGTCTCTTCGAGCGTTTTATATTATTTTTTTTTATAATAACCTTATAATCTGAAATTGTAGTACATTTCTTACATAGACAACATTTAATTCACTTAACGAGAATTCAACTATTATGTCATAAGAGGGAGATGTGAAAAGATAGTACGTGACTTCATAAAAAGGGTCGGCTGTAAAAATTGTACAAGTTTTGTAAAGCGATTACAATTGTATTGTTTGGTAAACGGACAGGTTTCAGATTTCACCCAACAAATAAATACAACTTTTGAAACTTTTTACAGTTGTCAATTCAACAGAACAATGATTTCTGTATCTTTTCGCCTTCAAGATGTCCGCTGACGACAGCTGTAAAGTAATTGTCAGCTGTAATTGTCAGCATATGGTTGACTCAAGATATAATTCTGCTTCCACCGACATGGAATTTCCCGAACAATTTAAAAATAAAGCAAACAGTTGGTCAAAATTGTATATCCTTAGTGAAAACATGACCAGACACGTTGACACCCTGTTTACGTTGCTTGACCAGTTCAACTACATTAAATAGAATATTGCACCAATATCGATGATTTAGTGATTTGACCAAATCTCACATTTTTTATGATGCCTGTGGACATGTTTGATTGTAAAACGACACAAGAAAGCTCACTGAACAGCATCAAAAATTGAACCAAATATTCATACTATTCTCCAGTTAAAGCTAATATTAGTATTAACTTTTAAAGTAAATTAACACTCATACATGTTGCAAACATTTTATTTTGATCTCCCGCCAATTTTCTCCTAATTACGTCTGCAACTTATGCATGATAAATCTTATTTCACGTATAACACTCGGCATGTAGAGTTTTTATCATCAATTCTCTGAAGGATTACTTTCAATAATATGTACTGGATAACCGGGATTACACGTGCATTCTTAACCATCGTATTTTATGTCTTATCATATCAGATGTAGATAATTAATATTTTATGGTTAATTATGGTTATATTAATTCTGCAATATGATAAAGTCTTTTGATATTTTTGATTAGAGCTATTATATTATTCATTAACCGTAGAATCCGGCACATTAAATTTCAATGCAGTCTTCATCCCAGCGTTATTGATCGTTAACTTTACGTTGAATTTCTACACGTATTGATGCTTGAAACGCACATGAAACTATTGAATCAGATAAAGTTAATTCAGTTAGATAAAGAATATTAATAAAACCTAATGGTACCAAACTCTAGATGATCTCGTACGCGCATAGTTATACTAATTGTAAGAATTGGGGGCTATGCCAGTTGCTCGTCTCCCAAAAGACGATTTAGGTCACATGTTTGCAATGGAGATATAGCAAACTATGCAATCTAACTTTTGGGAGATCAGCTAACAAAATTTTCTGCCAATTGGTCAGCTTTCTACGATCCTTGAAAATGAAACTGTATTTTGAATTTTGAATTTTTGAAATTAGCTTTATGGCCATTCTTGTATGGCCAATAATGATCAAGTGTGTTACATATTTAATAGCTTAATTAAGTTTGTGAATTGTATATTGATCTGAAATTCATTCGTTTCTTGTTCATAGAAGAAAAATATCCTGTAGTTATAGTAAATCAAATTCTCTTCAAAGCAATCTTGAATAACATGTGATTAAACTATAATATTTCGTGTTGTTCAGATTCGCAATACTATATTTTATTGTAGCCGTCAATAAAAATATTGATTTTCCAAGAACGCGAAACAAAGTACCAAAATAGTTTTGAATGGAACATCTGTACCGTCTTCATATAACCACGAGTTCGATGGCGGTGTCATAACTGTGATACCGATGGACACAATACTTGCTATCGACCTCTTATTGAAGCAAAATATGGACAAGTTCAGTCTTGTTGCTGGAGAAGGAATTTGGATTGTTGTAGATGACGTTAATGCACTTATACTTGGTGATGTTGTAGGGCTTGTAATAGGCGATATTATTGGACTTGTATTTGGGGAAGTCGTTGGACTTGTAGTAGGTGATGTTGTTGGGTTTGTACTAGGTGAAGTCGTTAGGCTTGTAGGTGACGTTGTAGGGTTTATAATGGGCACAGTTGTCCGACTTATGGTTAGTAGGTGACGTTACTGGACCGGTAGTGGATGAAGTCGTTGGGGATGTCGCTGGGCTTGTAGTAGGAGAAATAATTGGACATGTTGTTGGAGAAGTAATTGGGCTTGTTGTAGGTGACGTTGTTGGACTTGTACTTGGTGATGTGGTAGGGCTTGTAATAGGCGAAGTAATAGGACATGTACATGGTGATGTCATAGTGCTTGTTATGGGTGAAGTAAAAGGACTTGTACTAAGTGAAGTCGTTGGGCTTGTAGTATGTGATGTTGTTGGACTTGTACTTGGTGATGTCATGGGGCTTGTTATAGGTGAAGTAATAAGACTTGTGCTAGGCGAAGTCGTTGGGCTTGTGAAAGGTGACGTTGTTGACGTAGCTGGAGAAGTATTTGTGCTAGAATTTAAATGCCATTAAGGGGTGGGGTTATCTAACCTTTGCCTACAATCAAGGTCGCTTACAGCTTCAACTTGAATCATTCCAATGTCCTTGCTTGTAGTATGATATGGTACTTTATGATTTTTATATAGTGGATAAAATAAGAGTCGACCTTTTACTTCCAACTCTTATCCGGCACAAATGAAATGAGGTTTTGCGCTCTTCTTAAGGAGATGATGACATCGTGACTTTACGATCAAGATAAATGTTGAAGAGAAGCCACAGTATTGCAGCATTTATAGAATGTGTTGCATAAAAGAGGAATCTGCTGCTTTAAGTCGGTGTTTAGTTAACAGATACCACCAATTCATCTCAGTAACGTATTGTTCACAATGAAAGACGCACGATGCCGTTTTTTCTGACAACGACAACCATACAGAAACAAGTGTTCAAGACTTCACATTGTATTTGTTTTAACTTGACAAAGACAATGAACAGCAGGAATATTTAGAGCAATTCAAAACATTTCCAGCAAACTGTTGCACCTCCATATCGTATGTCTGCTAAAAGTTCAAACGCCAGTGGTTCCAGTCTGTAATTCATGTGTTGGACACATGTCGCATTAGACGCATGCTCGAATATCAAGACGTTTTGAAAAATCTATCTATATACGAAACAACATTGCCATTCAAATTAAGCAGATGTGATGATTATTAGTTGTGGTTTACACATTATTTTCCAGTCCGAACCTATAGTCCTGTTCTGGTAATATGTCAAGTTTTCTTATAAAGTCCTCAAATAACCAAGACTACAGTAGTCTAGCAGTGGTTGAAATGCTGTGTGGTTTCTGATTGGTTCCATATTGCGTGGTATGAGCCTTTTTATTTCTCTCAGGATAGATCTATCATTCTTAGAATATGCTCCGTGATGAATCACATTTCACAAGGACTCTCGAGTTAAGGTTAGTGGTGATAATTTGTGTAAGGTTTTATACTCTTCTATAGAAGCACTGACCTAGGTCACAATTAGAAACTATGGATATCAGCATTGGAATACATCAACTTAATCTATCCTGAAACTCCCTTGCAATCGCTTGGTTTTTGGTTTCGTCGTTGTAAATAAATGGGCATAACAAGATGGAATGATTGGTTGGATTAAAATGATTCGTGTTGAATTTAATTGAAATTTACATGAGGGGAAACTAATCCAAACATGTAATAATTTGTTCTTAATAATAAGCATTAATGTATATATAGTTTGCCCATCACTTCTTCTCATTATGTGCCTGAGGACGACGGGGGAAACACGTCGAAACGTTGCATAAAACTTTAACCAGTGATTGTTGTTCCATAAAGCTGTGTCTATATATGATTTCCAATGATATACATGTATTTCGTTTCAATGTTTATGAAGGCATTCTTTAATATGTTCGCACTAAATTAAACAAAAAAGTATATAAAAAAGAGGATATACAAAATAAGGAATCTGTTACAAAATATTCTAATGCTTTCGAGTTATCCAGCTGTTTTGTGCATTCATTTCCCGAAAACTATCCACACTTCATTTACAACAGGCTTTTCACTGCCACTAAGAACAAATAAATAGTCATTAGTTCATCGCCAGATCCATTCATTTTCACATTAGTTATTTGCTGTGGAGTTACAACATTGAAGAATTATTAGCCAATAAACATGATCGTTACATCGATAGCTAAATTCCTGAAGATATTAGTTTCACTGGTGCAGCAATTAGAGAATGGCTGTGATCATTAACGATGAATTCTCCCTGGTATTTATACACTGAAACACCATTAATATTTCAAACTTGGTTTGTTTAATGACATCCACACACAGTACACGCGACAAAAACTGCCTCACATATTGATTAGAATCTTTTTCTTGGCATAGAAAAATAGTTTAAGATAATAGGTAGTCTCGTTTAGTCAAGTCTTTTCTAGTAACTTAACATATTAGTCTTTTTTGTATGAGTTGAGTATAGATTTCCCAAACTTCACATCAACTTCATAGTGATTGAAAACACAAAGATTTTTCTATAATGTAATAATTTTTACTGCCCGTCGTCTTTCTGATTCCTCCTAAATACTCCGATATAAAAGCCTGGATATTCGAGATTAACTATGAGAGAGCGTTAAACGAGATATTATGAAGACGAATGATGCTTTTAATGTTTAAAGAAAATCTGAACAAAAGTAAATGTGACAGTTTAAGTAGCTTAGTTGTCTTTTAAGTAGCTTAGATTCTACATTAATCACGAGTAGATAACCAACATTTGACTATCTAAATCACAAAACTCCAAAACCTTCATCAGAATTTGCTGGTAGTTGATGAAAGATTTAACTTCTTAAAGTATTTTGGTACGAAAATGCTGAACGTTTGCCCAAACTAAAGGTTTGAGCTCACAAGCATACCTAACATATGAGCATGCTTATCTCTCCTTCCGTTTAAAATACCCAAAAAATATCTAGATATTAGGATTTAAATGTAGATAAGCTCATTGGAAAGATGGCTATTCGTTTGGAATAAGCTTTCAATTGACATTTATGATATGATATTCTGGAAACTTGGAATAATAAAAGTCTTGACAAAATAATATATTAAGTAAGATAAATAGATAACAATATCAGGAGAAATATTTTGTCGATTACCACTGAGTGGCTTCGCTATATATAATGTCGACTTTCTCCCAGTACTTTTTCAAACGTACTTAAAAGAACTTTAAGACGTTTCAATTAAAACTTAATTTCGAAAAGAATTTAACTGTTTTATCGAAATTTGGAGAAATGTCAAAAAGGAACGCCCCTGTGGCTTGTAACAACATATTAGTCTACTAAACATGTAATGAAAATGCGCTCACGCTGTAAACAATTTTAATCTTTCGTTTCTCAGTTTTGGGTTCATTCCAAATTTTTCTTATTTTACTCTATTGACGAAGAGTAATTTGGTTAACAGCTTCTAAATGGTAAATAGATGTTTACATTGAATATCGACTTTATGTTCTGAAAATATACGAAAATCAAAGGTATTTCATAGTTTGAAAAAAATTGTGATTTCGAAATCATAGAAATCTAAAAAAGATAAAATTTCAAAGTATTGTAATATTTATTAATATTTTTTATAGGAATGTTTATACCTGCATTGACAAAATGACAAAAAAAAATCAATGTAGATCATAAGGGCAAAAGGTTGAATTTGCCACAAAGATGTGTTTTACAGACAGAGAAATAACAAAGAAAATTGAAATATATTAAATTATCATCTGAAACATTTCACAGAACATGTTAAGAGTTGGAAAAAAAGGAATGCTCAAAAGGTATTTCAATTTTAGTGAATATAATCTAATTGTATCTATATTTCATTTGTGAAGGTGAGAAAAGATTACGTCCATTGTAATTGTTCTAAAACAGGAAATCAGAAAAGATGCCCTGATGATTTATGATTTAAGAGATTAAGGTTTTCTTAGAAAAAATCACAGGAAGAAAAAGCCTAAAAGATTTGAATTTGAGGAAATTTTAGATGTTGTAATCTAAGATATTTTCACAATTAAAGATGATGCATATGAATTGAAGTTTGTATTGTAGGCGATTCCAATATTTCAATTTCAATCTGAAAAATCTTAAAGTTTGATCTATGTTAGTGGGTTATTGAAGGAAACTAACGAATCCATTAACATTTTTATATTAAAATATTGTAATTTACCAGAAGTTAGCTTACTGTAAAAATCAATATGACAGTCGGATGATTATATGTTAATTTATATTTAATAAGGTTATTATTTTAATAAGGTTATTTATAACATGTAAATTAGGTTTATCTTTGTTCATTCAATAGACATGTGTAATTCATCTTGTTCTATAATCGATACTCTCAATATAACTAACATTGTTATCTCGACAACAAATTAACATCGATTTTTTACTATGTCAGTTCAAATAATATAGGTTCTGTGTAGTACAATAATTAGAACACTTATTAATGTGATCATCATTTTGGAAATACATGTAATAGTGACATTCCCAGAATCCCGAAGATTGTCATCCAAACGAAATGACTTCAATCAAGCACAGAAAAGAATTTGTATCTTTAATACAGTAAATGTTGAAGACTAGGCATCATTTACTTTGTATAATATACTTGTTCTGATATTGGCTCTATATGCTATACCATTGTCCAACTGATGTGGTTGAGGATAATAAAATAATTAGTTTTTTTAATTTGGTCAACGGATGATGTTTTTGATGTTTTGATTGTAAAATGGCTGGTAAGTGATAATCAAAAGGGTATGCATGTATTTGTTTCAACTATCCGAGAACATTGAATGCGAGGCAGGCGTTAAGGAAATAATGACACGTTAGAGAGTAGAACTACGTCTTAAAATGAATATAAGATTAAAAAAATTTAAACTTGGCCAATAAGACCATACACTCATCAGTAGATTTACTTGTTGTCATAAATAACATAACAGGATCCTTATATAATCCGATAAATGCAAAAACTTAGTAATTATTGATAAATATGCAATTAACTATTGAAAAACGCTTGATATTGAGATTAAGCGTTTTTCAATTATTACTTAGTTTCATGAATTTTCAAATTTTCCAGATTTTACAGTATCACTTTAATTGAATCGATAATGTCTAACAAGAGGCATAAGTCTTGTTGTAGACAGTTTCGTTTTCTGAGCTATTTCCGGAATATGGTCGAAGGTTATTGGGTTTTGTGTGTTGGTTTTCCGAGACTGGAGCAGGTTCTATTTTGTGACGAACCAATATTTACTTATAATCATACCAGTCTCTGGTAAAAGGTTTACAACAATGTAAATTAATGTATATATTAGTAATAATCTTGTTTTACATCTTTCAACAAAGTTTACACTTTCGCCTTTAATCTAGCTTGAATTTCACATTTGTTTACCAAACGAACCGCGAACATAGCCGGTCAAATAACTACTTGAAACACGCAAATGTTTATCAGCACTGAAACCAAAACAGCTCACTGGAGAGATATCGTTTCTAAAACAACCAACATTTGTAAATAAGTTCAACATCGAATGCCCTCGGAAGAATTTGACCAATTCTCTCGTTTAAATATCTACGTCACAGTCACGTGATGTATGTTATTTCAGCTGAAATCTCGTGTATTCAATATCCGTCACGTGACTGACTATTTATTTACACTTTAGAAATGTGTTTTCACTCATATACTAAACCTTATAAGACTGGAAACAAAAAATGGCTGAAAAGGGAATAACCGCAGTAATTTATGTATGCGTGTTTAATTTCTCGTGGCACGTGAGAGAGTTGTTAAAGTGACAACATAGGGAGGTCAAATTACAAAATAAAGAAGTATATGTGATTAAATGTAAACTGATAGTAGAAGAAAGAAATAATTAAAATCTAGTTTGTAAGACACAACAGATGTTTTCTCTGTAACTAAAAGGGGTGCACCAAAACAAATAGTCGTTTAACTGCGGATAGTTCAAAACTAGCCTCTTGATTTCCTAGATATTTGTTTCATGAAAGGTAATATACATACTAACAATTGCTGAAAAATTGAGATCAACTTTCTTCATTTCCCTTTGTTGGATGTTTACAACATCACAAACGATCAGAGCGTAGGCCAAGGTTCTGATAGAGATTTTATAAAACCATTTATCACACAACAGTTCTGTTCTCGGGGTCATAACACTGGTTCATAAAAACGATATAGCACAGGCTATGAAATAACTTTGGATATTAGGTCACATATTAATATACCATGTAAACAGAACAACATGGCATTCTTTGAAGTTGACGATTCAGATAAAAATGAAGGTCCTGTATAGAAAAAGTCCAAAGAAATTAAGTAAACTGTTCATTATTGATAGACGTGTGATAAATAGAATCTTTCACTCGACAAGGTTCGGGAAATATTAAAATCTGGCAACTCATTTCATATTACATAACCACTCTATAAATTAACAACTTATTTCATTTCCGTATGTTCGAAGTTTACATCATTACAACCGATCACGGCGTACGATATGATAGAGATTTTAACATTGAGTAATACCATTTATTAGATGTCATTGTTCACTTATTGAACTTAATTGTTGCATTAGATATTTGTTCAACTATACTACTAGACTAATGATCTATTTTAATAACCAGACAACTAACCAGCAATTCACTGTGAAAATGGCCACTTTTATTTGTTTTAAACGTTGACCTCCAATGTTTGTAAACATTAGTAACACGACGATAATGGTGTGAAAAAACTCGTTTCAGTATCATTATAAGCATTGTATCAACCGATAACATCAGACTTCAAATCATGGCAGCACGTACTGTGAAGAGATTGAGCACGTGCATTTATTGAACATAATGATCCTTAGATGCCGATCTAACATGACCACAAATGATTTGCTGACATTTTGTTCAAATGACCACTTGATCTGACATTTTGTTTTGACGAAAACACGAAGTGACATTTATCAATCAGTCGTTAGATGTCGCAGTTTGAGATCAGTTTTGGCGATAAATTACAAAAAGGTCTCACGCGTGCGGAACAATACACCAGCCTTATCACCACGTACCCTACCACGTCATAGCACGTGATCATTAAATCCTAATTATGATGGTTTATTGGGTAAGAATGAACTTTGAACCCTATAATTAGACAGAATAAAGGCGTGTCGTGAAAACTAGTCTGTAATTAGTTCTAGATCCGTATTTAAGCTTGTTAATTAAGTTCGATTTGTTCTAACTTGTTAGTTGATTTCACGAAGTATTGATCTATCCATATTCAAATAAACCTACAAAACTATTACCACTACACATTACATGGCGCTATCTGTATTATTTAGCTCATTAGGATACCAAGCAGTAAAACTGGAAACTTTTAGTAAATGTAACTGATATTCCCACTATCAAAGAACAGATTCCTCATTCAACACTGCATGACACAAAACTCCACTCCACATTGTGATTGACTATGACACATTATCTAAGTCTTGTGGAGGAAGAATTCCGTTTTTAAGGAAGTACTTAAATAATGAAATTAATTTTTATAGATCTATATCCTTATTTGTAATTTTTTATTCGAGTGGAACACATAAACTTGTCAAGTGGTAAATAAGCTGGGAATCAATTTCTATCATAGAATTATAATGACGTAGGGAAAATTCACAGAATGGATTAATAAAACCAGATCGTTTACACCCAACTTATATGATTGTGTTCGAGTCAAAACCACCAAGAACTTTCACAAGCATTTCTCCGTAAAAGTTCCGCCCGGATCAAACTTCGTATTGCATATTATCAGTAAGATAACGTACCACCCACATAAAACCAGTGTATATGGTAGAAATTTAATGACTTGGTTCTCACGAAACTTGATGTTTTTATTCTAACAACCACTTGAATTTGTCGACTTTCTGGGAATTTACAACCAATATCTGGCGAGTCTGTCCAACATGTCTCAACACACCAATCCCGTAAGATTGTAATATTTTTACTGTCTTAAATTGTTATGGATGATACGGATATTCAGAAACCAAGCTTTCCGAAAGGTATCGTCAACTTTCAACCTTTTTTTCATCTACTGACAAATCAGTACTATAATTTTATTATGTCAACCGATAACATTCTTAATTTGTTGCCACCCGACTACATGTCTTACGATCGATGGCGTATCTAGGAAACATTAGTTGAGAGAGTCGGGTAGGGGCCAAAAAGTTTTCCAGGGGTACTACAGGCTATTCTATCACAATGAAAATTGTCCCTTTCGTAGAAACGCCACTGCTTACGATTGCAATATCATTATAGGAATCCAATCAGTTTAATTTCATTTCATTTTTATTCAATTAGCAGAATCGTGATCATGTGAAGTAGTCTCACACTTGATAACCAACTGGCCGATTCACAAAAACCAGATTTGTCTTTCTCTTGACTAGCTTACAGCCTTTGATCTGTGAAGCATATAAATATAATGAGAAGTTAGTGAAGCGGAATACAAGTGATAAGAGCAATAATGAAGTATTCTAAACTCAATTACATTCACAGGCATACAATCATAACAAACCAATCGACATATTCTGACAATAGCATATAAACCGGCCTGGGCATGCATAGAGATGCTATATTGTGTTTCTACTTCTCTGTGAAAATTTGGGGTGTGGGGGGGGGGGGGGGGTGTGCAGGGCGAACAACATAAACAACTACCTTTCTTCGATTTTCTACATAATTTTCTGCGAAATATTATTTCAGATACTCTGATGTCAAAAAAAAGATCCAAGGGGGTACCAAATGTATTATTTTTTTTTCAAAAAAGTAAATGCAACCAATTGATTCCAGGGACATTATATTTAGATCAAATTTAATTTTCGTTGTTTTCTTAATGCATTGCATTATTGAAAGTAACATTTGGTGAATAAATTTCGGCAATCACTCTTCAAATTGGAGTGATATACATCAATAAACTGGACTGTTAAACGGGACACCTGTTTACAGTAAGATAATAAGAGGTATCTGGTATATCGACAAACTATTTCCAATTAATCTATATTTTTTGAGGGTTAATCGGTTCTCAGTCAGCAACAACATATTATATTATTTTAATACCCTATGTTGTCATGTCGATATTTGTATAACGAACTTTGCAGTGAGACCGCTGTTCCCTACTAGACGATTTAGCATGGTTAAGGACTCGTAACTTTATTTTGAAGAAATAGTCTTTGATTCACAAGGATCAACGGAGTTCATTTTTTTTTTAAATTACATTTCTAAACATGTATCGTAAAATTGACTTAATACAGGAGAGCCAGCTATGCCCTGCTGTTTGCTTTCGATAAATACGGTATAACGGTGGTGAAATATCTTTCAAATTGCGAACATTTGTTGGAAATGAATGAAAAAGCGGAGTTTTATGGCCTGTGAGATGCTCGGACGATCCTTCCAATCTGTACTTACTGTAGCCTCTTTACTAATTTTGCTCGCATTCAAAATATGGCTAATATTCACAGGCAAGATTGTTAAATCAGAATATACATTTATGATTCCATCCATCTCGAACGTAATCTGAATGAAATCTCTGAGAGAAATTGTACATTAATTTCATCACGCCATGACCTATGGTCATTTTAAAGCATGCATTATATCAGACACAAATGTTTCGTCTTCCGGTTGACACTTGGTTTGTTGTTCTTGGACATCGTGGTGGATCCAGGAAGCATTTCTATGATTTTGGACTAGCAACTTATATTTTTTATAATGAGATTTTTTATATTGCGAGAGCCATGTTGACTATTGGATCAAATGAATATGATTGTCATTTTAAACATGAATATTTTATTTGTTTATAATGTTATTCTTTTTTTTTCAAATTGTTGCCACTGGATTATTGACATTTATTTTTCTGTTCTATACCTTTGGTTGTGTGGCCGATAACTCTTGTGTGGCTTCTAATTTATTTCCACGATCTCCTATCTTCTAAACGATATATTTCAGAGTAAAGGTTATTTGATAAAACATACTATATTAACATTTTATCTCACAATATTCTGACAGAGAGCATGTTTCAATGTAGATAAATATTTGAAAGAAAACGAGCGGAAATTGAGAATGTTACAAAAATAAATAAAAAGAGGAAGTGAAACTGAGACTAATATATTTCACGAATGATGTGTCAATGATATAAAAATGTCAACTGCATGTGTAACATTCTGAATTGTGTCAGTATACAAATAGTTAGATGTTTTGGTATCTTATAATTAACTAACCGGTTCAACACGATGAATTACATATATTTAGCATCGAAATATCATGTTAGTATGAAGAGGTTTTTGAAGAAATGTAAGGCCAAAATTTGCTATATGATGTGATTTACACAGCTTAATTCGTTTAATATTGACACTAATAGGTCAAAACTAAATATATTTATTATTTAAAGAAGAATTTTGTTAGATCGTAGATGGGTCAAGTTGAGTCACCGAGAGAAACATTTAAGTTTTTATACATGAATATGTGGTCGTATATTGTCGTCGCCCCTGTCCGTCGGTCCGTCGGTCCGTCCGTCAACATTTCTTGTGAGTACTATAGAGACTACAGTTTTTATCTGATTTTGATAAAACTTGGTGTGATGCTTTAGATTGATAGGATCTCGGTTAAGTTCGAATTTGACATATTTTCGATGAACGGTTTTTGAGATATTGCCCTTGACTTAGAACGCCTTGAAATTTGTTAAAAATTGTTCGTGAGCAGGATTGAAGCTACAGTTTTCATCCGATTCTGATGAAACTTGGTGTAATCATTGGAATTGATAAGATCTCGGACAAGTTCTAACTTGACGCATTTTCGATGAACGGTTTTTCAGTTATTGCCCTTGACTTTGTTAAAACGCGTCGAAATTTGTTAAAAATAGTTCGTAAGCAGGATTGAAGCTACAGTTTTCAACTGATTCTGATGAAACTTGGTGTAATCATTGGAATTGATAAGATCTCGGACAAGTTCTAACTTGACGCATTTTCGATGAACGGTTTTTGAGTTATTGCCCTTGACTTTGTTAAAACGCGTCGAAATTTGTTAAAGATAGTTCGTGAGCAGGATTGAAGCTACAGTTTTCAACCGATTCTGATGAAATTTGGTGTAATCATTGGAATTGATAAGCTCTCGGACAAGTTCTAACTTGATGCATTTTTGATGAACGGTTTTCGAGTTATTGCCCTTGACTTTGTAAAAACGCGTCAAAATTTGTTCGTGAGCACAATAGAAGCTACAGTTTTCAACCGATTCTGATGAAACTTGGTGTGATCATTGAAATTGATAAGATCTCGGACAAGTTCTAACTTGACGCATTTTCGATGAAATGTTTTTGAATTAATGCCATTAACTTACGAAAAACGCGTCAAAATTTGTTTGTGAGCACAATAGAAGCTACAATTTTCAACCGATTCTGATGAAACTTGGTGTGATCATTGGAATTGATAAGATCTCGGACAAGTTCTAACAAGAGATATTTTTGATGAACATTTTTTGAGTTATTGCCCTTGACTTTGTAAACACGCGTCAAAGCTGTGTGATTTAATTGTTTGTTGTATTTGGGTTATTGATATTCATTTTAAACAATTTTGTGGAATTATTCAGCATAAATAATTTCTTCAATATGAGAAAATTCGTACTTAAGTCACTAAAGACTGTTTTATTATTTCTGACAGCTGCCAGTGGGCGTATGTTACCTTGCAACGCAAGCTATCTTTATGTATTTTCATTAGATTGCAATTGCATTTGGGAAATTTTTACCGATGGTTCATTCACACTGTTCGTACAAGTTTGACTGTATAGATATATATTGTCACACTGACATTAAGATACTGTATTGTTACCAGTTGCAACTCCTTTAAACATGACTTTATTGGGAATGGTAAAACATCAGTTATATCTATATATTCTATATTCCAGTATGAGCGTTAAGGCAGTCACCAATGGAGGGAGGATGAGGATAACAGAGGTCAATCCTCATTTAATATGTGCCCTGTGTGGAGGATACTTAATTGATGCCACTACTATTGTCGAATGTTTACACTCATGTAAGTATAAGTTGTATTAAAAGTAATCATTCCGATTACATTTAATAATAAAACAATTATTAAATTAGCAACCAGATTTTAATGCAGACTGCTGCATAGTAAGTTGACCCTACTTTGGTACATTTATTTTGCTTTCTCTGAAAAGGCGATGACCTACTCGTAACAGAGCTATCAAACAATTGTACCACAATGGATGACCACTGAAGGAAAGTTCTATTTGCCTTTTTTAATACTGAGTCTAAAATGAAAGTTATCAAAAATTGGTGGCCTTTGTTAAGATTACGTTAAGAAAAAACTAGCACAAGTCCATGGTTCATTTCGCTTTGTGTAGACTGATATGTCATTAGTCCGAAAACTTTTCTTTAATGTAAACTTTCTCTCAAATATTTGATCTAAAAAGCATGTTTGGTTTATATCAAATATTTTAATTTTCTTATCAACATTTTGCCAGAGGGCGAATAAAGGTCATTACTTCCTGAACGGGGGTCATCTCAAAATAACACCCCGAATTTACCGATAAGAGTAAGGTATGAGAGAAGAATATCACTCGAGTTTTGTATTGATTTTTACTCGGTGAACTAGTTTTCTTTTCTGAGATCAATCTGACCTTACTTGTAGTATATCAATGCCTTTCTAGGTATAGGCGTGCAGTAATATTACAGCTGACGTAGCAATGCATGAATGAAAATGAATGAATGAGTGAATGATAGTTCGTATGAATCTTTATCAACAGTTTGATAGAATAAATGAATCCTACTTCAGTGGAGTAGCGATGAGATGTTGAGCCCTTTTTGGAGTCATCGTTCGCCCATTAAATGCCAATGCTGCACGAGAAAGTTTTAAAGGCTTATTTAGTCCAATCGGGGCTCTCAACTTTGGTAAGCATATATTGGTCTTCTCCACATTTTACTCAGTGTGTAACAAAAATGAAAGGACTCATCTTAACAGAAAATCGATGCCTCAAGATGATGAGAAGCAATGAACGACTTATTAACGACATGTCGTAAATTTGTATAATTGAAAAAGGAGGCTACAATAATGGATTCCTTTGTCAGTCAAAAGTGTGAAAATATTTGCTTTCCATAAAATATTGATGAACTTGGTTGGTTGATAATAAAACAAACCACAGGGACTTCTCTCTGATATTTCCTGTTATAATTGAAAATTTTCGAACATTTATTGATAGGCTGTTAGCTGGAAATTCTTTCTGATCGTAAACAAATGTTTGATTTTGTTTAAGGGGACATATGCGCCATTTTGGGGGGTGGGGTGGGGGTGTTGACTTGAATATATGTAAATAGAAGTACTAGAAATTCCTTAAAAATACTTCAAACTAGGAATTGTACTCGCTCTTCCTTACATGGTTTTTCTATATATCACAGAGTCTCTTAAATTTACGAGTCATCATTTTAACACTCAATTTTCGACGGTGAGCTTTGAACCCTACAACTGATTGGCTTTGCTAAAAAAAAAAACGTTAAGACTAAAGTATGATTGGTGAAAAAAATGATCTACCTGTCCCTTTAACAAATCGAAATAAATGGGAGCATTGGTATATAGATTTAATAACCCAGTATAAAACTAATTTAGGCAAAAAAAAATCGTTATTCGTACCTCAGTGGTTTAAGGCATTAATTATTGAGTCTTAGCTTTTACAAATTTAATACTATAGGCCACATAGAATAAGTGTGTTTGTTCCACTAGTGACAGATTTGTCAACCAGTGACAACTATTGCGAAAGTAAAGCTTGGTTGTCACTATCAACTTTTCCCCAACATATTTTAACATTTTTACCACCCTTTCTCCAAAATGCTAGGTATAAACTTGAGCAACGTTGAAACAACATTTCATCAACATGTTCGACAACTGGGCGGGAAATTAATAATTTTGGCGGCAAATTGGGTGAAGATTTCCCCTCGGTCGTTATTCATTTTAGGAGCAGTTTTCCAGAAACCTTTCCAAGCACTAATGAGAGATCAGTCCCTCGCAATGACTGCCGAACCTCAATCTTTCGAAAAGAGTAGGCAAATTTATGCCATTGTAATGGCGAAAGCCTTTCTACTGCTCTCTGCATGGCGATATCTGTTTTCATTAGCCCTTCCTGTCTAAAAATAGTATCGAAGGAATTCTTGATGGAAGTTCACTTCACGTCATATTCAACTGAAAGACAATAATACATTTTTATTGGATATTATCCTTGTTGAAATATAATTTTGATATTCACATTATACAATATATTATTATTATATTACTATTATTAATTTTTGATCAATAACGCCCAAGGATACCAGCTGTAAGGATAGGTTTATAATAGCCTTTTTATTTTCTACATTCAAACAGACTAATTAGCCATAAAATTTGACAGGATTAATTCAAAACAAACTCATTGTTTCCGATTGTCCTCCAATTTATACAGGGCGGTACAGTTTAATAACGCATACTTGATTTGCAGCGTCATCAATATTTGTCTGCATTCCTTAATGATATGTAGAGTTAAATTTAACAAAATATTCTATAATACTTCTAAGCCTAATAAACGTGTCTGTACTGGTCGTAGTTAAAGGTATAGAGATTAACAGGCATTCATAAAGGGATATTACTCTGGTTTTGAATATGTGCTTACTTCCCTTTAATCTTAAGGCCTACTTATTTCTACAGCTGCGGAGACAACAATACCCGACCTTAATCAATGCCATGATAACGTAATTTATTTCAGATCGAAATAATTTTATTGTATTTTAGTTTTCTGATCCATCCGTACAAAACTAATTAGATAGACAAAATCAACGTCGTGTTTTCAGAAGCTTAGCTAGGTGAATTGTGAAAGCTTGTATACTTGTGATACCATTCCATAACCATTGAAACATGGAATCAAATACTACTATTTTGTTAAGCAAAAAATAAAATCACAATCTTTGAATTAATAAAATTTCTTTTGAAAAAAAAAATATTATTACAAAGTATTACTTTCGCAGATTAGAAATGCTGTTTTATATAAGGATTGATAAACTTTTATACCTTTACAAGATTCTGCTTGTTGATAAAGATAGCCAACCTCATTTACTAACAGTTTAATCCAACTGAATTTACAGAATTAATGATAGCCTTTTCCTTCTTTAAAATCCTAATATAACGAAAAATATTTGAATATATAAAACATTATTATTCTTAAAAACGTCGTCATGGTATATCACTTCATAAATTAACATGTATGAAGAAAGAATTCATCAGCCCATTAATATATTGAATATGTACTGCTCACTACGTGTTTATTTTCATATAAATAGATAAAATTCAGAGATAATATTCAGTTTTTATGTGTATACATTTCTAACAGTTGAGTTAAGAGTTGGTGTGAATTACATATTTTACGTGTTTTTATATTTATAGTGGTTCGTTTCAATTCTTCGCTGATAAAATCTTTAAAAAAAATACTCGTGGTACATTGATCGTTACTGTAAACTTTTTCACGCCCGGACGTGAAATACGTGTTTTTATAATAATGTATGTTTTATTGTCAATTTTATGCCTATTTTGAATAAAACCATAATGTATAAGACAGATATTTTACATCACTGAATAGCTGGATGATTCAAACTCTACAAAAACTGGCTTAAACGACATTATTAGCATTAAATATATGTAAGCGAAAATGCAGTGGCCTCAAGAGTCCGGACTGCGTGATGAAATATTTACATTGCCAACTTGAAATGCATGATATATGTTCAGTCGGTATATAACATTGACTCTGCTTTCGTCCACTCTCACGTAGTGATGCCGTAGTTAACTTCATCCTTTCATAGTCAGATCTTGTTAAAAGAGAACGGATCTTACAGACCATTATCATCGACAGTATGAAACGTATGATATTACGTTCAAAATTATGAAAACATACGATACTTACACATTAGAACACACAGTAAAAATAAACTTATAACGACAGATACGTTTATAAACTATAACGTGTAAAAATAAGTTTATGATTATAACAAAACTTAAAAGTAAGGTCATAAACTATAACGACAATTAAAAGAACGTTCATAAACTATAGTGGCATCTAAAAGTAAAGTTATAAATAATATCGGTATAACAATACATTTGAAAATAAATATTGTGACTGTTACTTATGCTATTGTTTAGATTTGAATAATACATCAAGCAAGATATTTATTACCATGTACAGTATTAAAAATGATTCATTAATTGTCATTCAAGTCAAATTTGTTCTCGGTTAACGACAACTATGCAGACCCAGCAGAAATTTGTAATGAATTATTATGCTCCATAAACAATAAAAACGCACAAAATGAAATAATCGCTTTGCATTTCTGAATTATTTGTTTATCTTGTAAATCTCTCTAGAAGTGGGTAATTTTCTATCAAATTGAGTTATTCCAATGCTGAAATTCACAATCCCAACTTGTGACCTAGGCCAGTGCTTCTATAAGAGAGTTTTTTTTATAAAACCTTATACAAAGTACATCTTGCTATCTACACTTTTATTGTAATTGAATTTTATGAATAAGACTTTGTTCATCAATGAAATTACCTGGTGCCAAAACTACAGAATCCCTCTGTTATCAAAAACATCCATAAAACGAAGTAATTTCAATAATTACTTAGTTTAATGGATATTTCGTCTCATATAGATATTTAGTCATGGCACCTGGCAAGTCCAACTGATGAATATCTGCACTTATTATATGTCCATTCTAAGAGGTAGTATTCCTT
This sequence comes from Lottia gigantea, assembly GCF_000327385.1. Taxonomy (NCBI): domain Eukaryota; kingdom Metazoa; phylum Mollusca; class Gastropoda; family Lottiidae; genus Lottia; species Lottia gigantea. Next base: position 847,064 of record NW_008711143.1, on the reverse strand, counting down.
TTAAGTTAACTCATCCAAATAACAATGTGGTATAATGTGGCTGGACTGAATGTCTGTTCTTTCGGGACTGGCTTTTCCATTTCCCCGTCCTACACTTTTTTCATGCAGTCATACATTTTCCATGATAAATCAAATATTTGTTGTTAAGAACTACAGATTATGTTAAGGTTATGATCGAGAAATGTTATGACATGTAGTTAAGAATACAGTCATAAAAGTGGTTGTGAAAGTCTAATTTCATGGTTAATGTCTTCTATTTTAATGTAAATAGGTTATATCAGTTAAGCTGCACTATCTTAAATATGATAGCTAGAAAGAATTATGACTGAAGACAAATGAATGTATCAATTTGATTTATATACCTTTGTACACATAAAAATAAACCAGAAGTTTTTGAAAAATGAAAAACTATATTTCCCAGTAGTTTACAAATGCGAAAGCTTTTATAATAGGTTGAATGAAAAAAATCAATAATCGTGATCCATAAAGTGAAAGTTTTTGAAAAAGAAATCTGCAAATCTGGATATTTTCCATTTACTTACATGTACATAAATGGCATACAACATTTTGGAGACATGCCCATGTATTCAGTATTCGCAAATCATATTAGTCTTATGAAATATTTTTTTCTTCTTTCAGTTTGTAAAACATGTATAATGCGTTACTTAGAAACCAGTAAATACTGCCCAATCTGTGAAGTTTTAATTCATAAAACACGACCATGGCAAAACATCAGGTAAAGGTTTTATCTTTTGGTTAATAAACATAAACAGTGTCAGTGGCGGGGTCAGGTTAACGTTCGAGGGGGGTGAGGCGAAATATCAGAGATTGCCCGAATTTCTAACCTAGTTAGACGTTTTTGACCCCTCTGACCCCTGTCCCCTCTGCCCCCAGTCCTCCCCCCAAGCCCCTTTAGTTCCGCCACTGAACAGTGTATATCTTCGTTCCACTAGGAATATTTGGTAACAAATTTCTACAACAGATAACAAATACTTTAAAAACAGTTCGAAAAAAATGCTACCATTGTCGGCTGATATTATGTTTCCATAAGTTATTTATATCAAAGTAATTGCTACACTTAAAGATACACCCATAACATTGTTTTATATTATTTTAAATATTTACTGAATGTGATTGAGCGGGATCTTTTATGTAATTTATAACTGTGCAAGCTATTGTCATTATTCACGTGACTTTATTTATGTGAGGCAATACATTTACATTATATTCAATTCTGAACAATTTATGTCAATGTAAATTACTTTAATTTGAGTCGTATTGTTTTATAGACTAGACGAAACCTTACAGAATATAGTGTACAAGGTAGTCCCAGGCTTGTTTCAAAGTAAGTTTATATTATTATGTAAATGCGCATTTCCATATCTCAGGTTTTCTTCTGTTTGAATTTCAACTGATAGGTTTTTGGCAGATATCTCCTATTTTTGAGTCATTTTTCAAAGTTTGTTATTATTATTCTATGCTGGAATACAATCATTTTTCTCTCTTGAACTGAAAATAGATTAGATCGAATGGAATTGGAACGAATCACGCTTACTTAAAGCTATACTTATACAACCAGAAAAATAAATGAGTGCGAATGCTTTAAATACTCAATACTTGATATCAAATCAGCTTTAGATAAAACTTGATTTATTTCCAGGAGAAATGAAGAGAAGAAGAGAATATTACGACAATCAACCTGTCCCGTGTAAGTAAAATAAATCAAATTCCACCTACTTTGCATTGAATTCAAATCAAGGCTACACATTTCGCATTGAATTACAATTCAATTATCCACACCTCTGAAGGACTTGTCGGTAGGGTATATTTTGCATGTATATATAGTGAGTTTGTGCTAAAATTCAGAATTATAACTAACTCTCCTAATGGCTAAGGATACATTTATTTTCAAGTATATTATGAAGTGATTGTTTGGTTTCTAGGAGTAATCCTGGTTTTATGAATTTCATTTGCATATAATTTTACTGAATTTTTAAATTTTTACCGTGCCATTTACTTTTGACATTTTCTTTTGACGCTGGGAAGGGCCTAATAAGGGATATTGATATTTTGAAATATTCCTGTTTAATCGGATTCAGAACGATTCAATTTTTCAATTTCCAAAAAGCAAAATCATGTAAATTATGACATTCATATTTTCAGCTAAATCGAGTGGTAAAGCAAGGACGTCAAATAGAATTATATTTGCTGCCGATGAAGACTTCAGCATTTCATTGGAATTTTGGCCTGAGTATGTTTCATTTTATTTTTTTTTTACACTGAGTACGTAGACTAGGTTGTTTTTATGAAGGTTGAATCCCTTTTTGTAGTTTTCTGCATTCAGGTCAGAACTAAGATCCATTTTACTCTTTCTTTCTGCACAAATTTAGGTTCAAAGTCTGTTCTTTGTACTATTGATACATCATCCCAAGATTTAATCAGATTATCCTCTTCAAAAGAAACACCAATTTGTTCTCATATCCACATATTATGTTTTTGTAGAGGACCTAATTCAATGGAAACTGATTGTCAGAACAAAATCTGTGATAAGGTATGTGCATTTTACATGTTTTTTTTTATGAAATATTGCAACTTTTTTTTTGCAAATTCAGAAACATTAGAAAATAAAACATATTATGTGTGATTTATGTTCTTTGTGCCTTTGAAGGAACGAATTGCTAAATTATTTAAATGATAATTTCCATATATTTTACCCAAAGGCGACAAAAAGGGTGTTGGTAAAAGAAAGAACCAACAATGTGATGAAACATGTTGCTTTTTTTTATCTTTATTTATTTAATAATTATTTTTGATACAAGACGAAATTTGATTAACATTAGTTTGTAATTATACCTCCTGAATAATAGAACATTGCATTTTTCTACTTACAGTTACACGATCGACGATATTTACTGTGCCCTGCTGCTGTGAACATGTCACATTTAAAACGATTTATTAGAAATAAATTTTCCTTATCAGATAGATATCAGGTATGATTTCAGCTTGTTGATTTCTTAAAGTGAGACTTATGGAATGTTGAAATGGTTTTTTTTAATTCTAATTATCCGGATGCATGTACATCCTGAGCAAATAGGAAAAGTTTCAACTTTACCATAAGTGGTAAAAGTTTTAAAAATAAAAAAAAGAAGATACAATCCTCTCCAATTTTCAAAAAACAGAGTATTGTTTTTCTGTCACAAAATTTATTTTTTAATTTTAATTTTCAAAATATTTGAATTTGTTTTGATTGTCATTGATATAATATTTATAATATTATGACTTTTTGATATGACACGTGATGTTAGTATCATCGATGAATCAAAGTTGGCACGCATTGGTTTATTTCTAATTTTTTTGAGTAGTTTCAATATTTTTCGATCTTCTCATGTGCATTCCCACCTTATCATTTATTTATTTTGGGGAACACAAAACTGTGTAGTGAGGTTACCAATGATTCTTATTTGATATATATTTTTTTTAGTATTTATGGCTCTCTTAAAGGCATACAATATTATACGTGAAACTCAGTGATGGTTTCCTTAATTTTTTCATTTATTTATTGATCTTATCCAATTTATAATTCAGATTGATATTTACCATACCAACCAGCCATTGAGTGATCACTTCACTCTGATAGATGTCGCTTATATCTACTCCTGGAGACGGGTAAGGATATCTACCTATGTTTTATTTTATTTTTCAATAGAAAGAGGAAAGACTAAGTTCAACTGAATTACTTTATTAACAGGTTATAAATATGAGCAAAGATTTAAAATGTATTCATAATATTTAAAATTTGATGGTTTTACAATAATTCAATGAATGGACAGGGTTGGTTAACAGCTCTTTGCTGTTGAATAAGCTAATGCAAATCAGCCATTGATTTTTTGAAATTCTCATTTCAGGAAGGGATACTTAGGCTTTTCTACGCCTTTTATTTGAATGAGTCAAAGAAAATGAAAGTAGATGATATAAGGAAAATAAAACCGGAAGTAGAAGACATTAAACATGTACTTGAACCTGTAAATGCTTGTAATGACGTTATTTTTGAGAATAAAATATCAATAATTGAGAGTGAAAAGAAACCTGTTGTAACACCTGGAAGAATCTTAACGAACAGTGAGGGCAATCGGCAATACCAACAACCATCAACATCACCACAAGATGTTGCTACTGACTTGTCAAAACCTTTCGTGAAAAATAGCGATATTCCTCCTAAGAGTACGTTGATCACAAATAACCATGATACCAACACCCATGATGATGACGTAGTTATATTTGATGATGATGACGAAGATGAACGTCAGATGCAGATCGTGATGGAAGAAGTCGAAATCGAGGATTCCGAATCAAACTTAGAAATAGTTATTGATGACGAACCGGAGACTAAAGCGTCAACTGTTCCCGCTACTCAACTGGACGTATCTACCCAATCTACATCTGACACGAAATCCGATGTTTTAAATGTACCATCTGTTAAACCATCCTTGACAATCAACAACAATGTGAATGAACCATCGATGTCAGATAAATCAAGTAATTTGCAGACAAAACCAAAACAAAAACCAAATCATTTTGAGGCAGTTCAGAAATACGTCAATAGCCAACTGCCCCAATCTCCGTCTAAAGATGCCCAAAGTCAAACAGTTGCTCCAACAATGGAGCCAGAATTTAAGGAACCATCACACCATATTACAAAACCTATGGTCAAGGATACCGGTTCTCAGGTTATCATGTCTCGACCCCCTCCTTCACCCGTAAAAGATATGACCTTCCGTTATCCATCAGCAAAACTGGATAAAAAAGAGGTTACCATGAAACACATTGTGGCATCTCCAAAGTCACCAACAAGGCTACTAATAACATCCAAAGATATTTTCCCAAGGTCATCTAATTCTTCCGTAAAGGAAATGTCATCTAATCACAGTTCAAAGAAAGACCGACATTCAAGTGAGAAAAGCAGTCTGGTCGCGACAAAATCGACCAAAAAGGATTCGCCACATCGGTTAATCCTTTCCATTCATAAGGACACATCCGGTAAAACAACGTCAAATAATAAAGATACTGCCAGACTCAATACGTCTCAATCGTACGTTGCATCTTACACCATGAAGTCTTCAACTAAAGAAACCCTCTCTCGACCACTGACGTCATCCAAGAAAGAACCAGCCATTCATCCCCCTTCTTCTCCAACTAAAGAGAAAACTACTTCTTTAAAGGTGTCATCCACACTCAACAAAACCTCAACGTCATCGAGTAAACTACCATCTTCGCCAGCCAAAGTTTCATCACAATCTCAAACAAACGTAACTTCGACGCAGATTAAAGTACCGCAGTCACCAACACAAATATCATCTTCGCCATTAAAAGTTCTGTCTTCGCCTAAAATTCCTACATCGCCAAGTAAAATGACTTCGTCTCAAAATAAAGTACCCATAAACCAAAACAAAATAGCATCATCGTCAACGAGGGTGCCATCGTCTCCCAATAAATCTTCACCATCTCCAAACCGCACTTCTCCTTCTCCAAGTAGAATGGCATCTGGAGCAACAACGCCGACTATTAACCGTGTGCCTACTCCTACATCTGTGTCAACAAGCCCTGGAAAGGATTTGACTACTAAAATATCCAGTAACACAGTTAAGGATACGGCTGCCCAGGTTGGGAAACCCAACCATAAAGACTCTAATTCCCATTCTTATAGCGCAAAATCTCTTCCTGGTGTTACAGCCCATATCAAACATGTTCCACAAGTCCCGCGATTAGTGAAAGCTCCAATAACACAATTAAAACCCCAGTCGTCAGAAGCGTATCGACATCTCCCCCATAATATGATCCCTAAATGGCAGCCTCATCTGAACAATGGATATTATAAACCACCACAGGAATCACCTTTAGAACTGAAGCGTGAAGCTGTACCTATTGACTACTCAAAGCCATCGTAAGTGCATTGCACTGGCGAAGTGGACAAGACCCATTGATCTAATATGATTGTGAAACATTCATAACTAATTAGTGCACTAAATTGTGATGTGAAAACTTTACCTTTGAAACTGTTACGTGTAAATGATACATCCATTGCTGGCTTGTGAATAGATTCATATGAATTGAATTATTCGTGAGAATTTTACTTGGAATTGTAAATGAGCAAGAGAAAAACGATAAGATACATTCTAGTATGATTGTGATACACGATTGGTTTAGTAGTGACGGTTAAATAAGTTTTGATTGATGGTAACAATGTTCTAAGTATTTTGTTCAGTGTTCATTTGACCCGTAGTTGTGTTCACCATATGTGTTTGAAATGATTGGTATGTAAGTATAAGTGTGTAATTGACTGCGATTGCACATTTGCAGTATTTTTTTTTATGGGCATCTTTTCCGGATATGAAATGTTTGATTTGTCTGCATAGTATTTTGGCTCAGAATATTTATCTTCAAATATCATTTCCTAATTTGAGAATAAAAACAAAGGATATTATATTTTTGAAAAGTGCAGATCATGATCAGTTTATCCCATTTATGAAAACCCCTTGAGGGACAAAGAAAAAAGGGTTGGGTGGTATTCTGAGATGTTCATTTGGTAAAAGATTTGTATTGAGAAAAATTACAATGAATATATTAGAAATTGTATTATAAACGTTTAATTGTACATTATTATAATTATGTAATATTTTATTCTGTATAATGTTATTTATAGATGTTAAAGCCAGACTGAGATATGGGCATGTGGCCAAACGTAAACTTGTCTAAATTTTTGTCAAAACTAAAAAGTTTTCTCTGTAGATATTCCCTTCAAACTTTTAATTCTTATGGTGGGTTTTTAAGAAAGACGTAATCGACTGAATGCATTTCCTTGGTGCTTTTAGGAAAATGTATTAAGATTAAAAATACAAATCCTCTTTCAAAAACCTTATCAAATGCATGAAATAGAATCAGATCTTAAAGCTCTAAAAGACAGTATATGAAAACATTGAACAAATTCGTTTGTGTCCCTTGAAATTTTAGCTGTCTATATATTTGAACTGATGAGGATAGTTTATGAATATTACAGTTCCAATGTTCTGGATAATAAATTTGCGCAGATCTGGTATTTTCGTTTCGTCTGAATTAATAGACTTGGCTTCATGAATGCGAAGAATGTTTTAGCCATGAATATTGAATCCTATTATACGTTTCAAAAAATATACTTATTTATATTTGCGTTTTAATTATTATTTCTGTTACATGCTCGAAGATGTCAGATATATTTTGTTCAGTTATAAAATTAATATTTTTCATTATTTCCAATTATAAAGGAAAATATTCATGAGATAGATTTAAATGAATGAGCAGTCCAATGTTTTAAAACTTATTTATGTTTTCGAGAGAGAATAACATAACTATGGACTCTTTTTAAAAGGTTTGGATTTTGTACTCGATGTGATTGCTATTTATTATGTTGCTTAATTTCAGAAACTTTTCGGATTTTCTGTTAATTTATTTCTTTTCAATTATGTATTGGCATTTAATTTTTCATGAGGGCAATATTTGTAGAAGGGCACTTTATGCTGAATTATATAGTTTTTTTTCCTATTTTGTGGTCTTACCCGTGTAGATACTAAATCCATTGCGTCTATCGAGTGTTTTTTTTTTTTTTTTTGTTATTTTAGGGGTTTGGCAATTAAATTATGAAAATAAAAAGTATTTTAAAATTTTTGGAAAAAATTCTTTGTGAGATATTAATTTATCTTTAGTAATTGTTACGTCGTACACGTGGTTTGTTATTACTATTATTATTATTATTATTGGTTGTAGACGTGTTCAATTTGTGTGTATCACGTGATGACGTTGTGATGTAAGGAACTGCCAGGCAGTGAAACTCTGTACATAAACCTTATTTAAATTTATTGTTATATATTATGTAAACGTTGGTACCAAGTATCGTTTATAAACAAAAATTCGCCCAGAAAAAATAGTAATAATATATCTTATTAGTCAATCGAAAATAAAACACAAAATTATTGTGGAATAAAGAGTTTGTATTTATTTCTTCACAAATTGTAGACTTACCTTGCGCAAAATATAAAGAATAAAAACCTCTTTGAGGCACTATGCCCGAGAGTAAATGACTATTTTGTTCAAAAGGAACATTTTACAGACCAATATTCTGTATCAGTTTGAAAATTGCACACCGATTTTTCAGTTAATAAAACGATGACAATCCACTTTTGTTCAATCCACACATGTTTAATGTATATACATAGATAACAAGCCTAGCAAAACAAAAAGAAACTCATTTCGAGCCAAAAACAAAACTTAACGTCCATTACGTTTTAAATACAAAGATTAGAATTCACTATTGTCCAAAAAACAAAAACAAATTACAAGCATGCTTTTAGTCCACGGTTACAGATGACATGCAAAAAAGCTACATTTTAAACTCCAGTTGAGAAGGTGAATATACGCACTGCTATCTGCAATCAAATGTAATCGGGACAAATGTTATGTCATCTGGATTGCATTTGTATCATTGTATAAGTGTTAGTAAGAACAAATTTTCGAATCAAATTGTGAAAGCAACAGTCGGTTTATATTGAGTATTTTAGTTGATAAAAAAAATTAAATGAAATGAATGGAGTTTTACGTCCTACTTTTCTGCACCATGTGGGCTAATGAAGACGGGCAACGCCATGCAATGAGGGAAATTTTGCCAGGACAGCGGCATTATTTAGTTCATAAAGCTATGATTTAAACTCTAATTTTGGCATATTATACTGTGATTATGTTTTCATCTGGTTAAATTGCAGATGTGGATTGTTCGAGTCGTGTTCCCAAAGGGACTCTATACTCACCATTGATGATCTGGCGAAATTCTCTTTTAAATCGTGTTTCAGCAAATTTTGAACTTACAGCCTCAAAATTTGTCACGATGATTTATGTCAACCAATAAAAATATACCATTAATAGTGGAACTAATATAAGTAATGGTATTTTAAATATGAATATTCCTGAAAACTGTGCGAAATACCTTGATTGGTTGAATATTTTATCAATTTAGAAAAATTTGCGTTTGAATCAGGTTACCATTAACATATCAAAAAACTTCCTTCTTTCCGAATGAAGCTGGGAAGGATGAGATCGAAATTAAAGTGGGCCGTTTTTATTAAGTCGTTGACAAACATCCTTATTAACTTCTTAACTCTCAATACAAATCTAATTCATTCTGCATTCATTTACTCGTTTTTTGCCCAATTACTATATTACTATATTTAACTAAGTGATGAGATTTTTGACCGAAAATCTTTCTTCCGGGGCTGCAAAGGTCGGGGGGGGGTGGGGTCTGCTACCTACCCCACCCCACCCCTTTGGCTCCGCCACTGATTTCAAGACGCATGTATATGTATATGAATAAATTATAAACAAATATGACATTTGTAAGTCAGTCTGTGTTATTAATACTAATGTACTAACAATGGAAGTCTTTCCTGTGATATATACATGTCACAATGACATTAGTCCAGTAAAAATCAATAGTTTATGTCTGGACTATAGTTTAGTTTTAACAAGATTTGTATAGTATATATAATATTGCAGTCATTTTCTCCCAACAGAATATCATAGAACTAAATTCTTGTTAACTTGATCAATTTTTAAATTCAAATCTGGGTTCGTCTATGAATGATTTAAAAACTTCATTCTTGACGTAAGAAAAATTGATAAAATTAAAGGTGACACTTCAGATATATATAATGTCCATGTCTTTATTCAAACTTAAGTCATACGAAAATATTGCTAAACAATTTATCAATTACCTATAGATATTGTACAAATTCTGCATCAAACAATTCTTTAATCAAAATCAATCAAATTATTTGCCATCAGATTGCAGTACGTATCAATCAAAATAGCCCGAAATTCAAGTCTTCCTCTTCACTACAATTCGCAATTAGGTCTGAATCAAACATTAAATAACTTACAAGATTGATCTTTATTTGAAAGTCAAATTAAGATTTCTTCTAAAATCTTTCCTTATATATTTGCTAAAATCAGAAAACTATTCCTATCATTTACTAAAACTGAACATTTTGCATTTAGAAATTGCCTGAATATCATTGAAAATATGAATAACTTTTGGGTTTATATGAGACCCTCATCTTCTTACAAAACATACTGTTTTGTTACTTTTGTTACCTCTTACAATGAGGCAGTAAACCATAATTTCAAAATTTGAAGATGAGAAATTTCAACCGAAACAGAGCATTGTTAAGTAGAGATAAGCGTGTTACTCTTTCTGATACATGTATTGTATTCAAAGCTTCAAAAAAAGCAAATGGTATAAAAAAAAATTTAACAGATTCATAATTGGATAGAATATTCGTTTAATCGTCTTCTTAATCCAATCTTCTTAGTTCTAGTTCGCAGCTTAAGACGAGTTTCATATTCATTCAAATTATGACACTGCAACAACCAGTTTCATATGTCTGCAAATTCATTACAAATGCCGTTAACGAACTGCCATTATTAAGCCACACCCGCACGAATGTTAATTTAAAATGAAAGCCTACCGATACAGGGGAAGCGTTAAGCGCTTGCAGATAATGATAGCAGTTGTTTTTGATGATCAAACTGCTTTTCAATTAATATGAATGCTACATGTCTTGATCCTGGTATTTTTAAAGGAGGATGATTCGTATAAGGCTGAATCAAGATAAATGATAAATTCTGTGGGTTTTAGATGCAAAATGACCCACGAAATGACCCCTGACTTAGCCACTTTTTATTTTGAAATGGTCCATAATGGTGATAAGCCATGATGTGCGTGAGAGAATGGCGAAATGTGAACAAGGCCATCGCAGGGATGAAATATTCTCCTGTAATCTCCCGCAGTTTGTTCTCGATGGAACAAGAAAAAATCAATATCTTTCTTCTGGGTAATCGAGATATTATCATGATTGTCCAGACCGTTTATTGATTTGACACAGATAATCAAATCTCTTACATAGAGCGATAAAAGCTATACAATAGGCCTTAGAAAGATTTAAAAAACTCACAATTCAATATAATGAAACCAAACCAGCGTCACCAAAGCTAGATGAAGAAAAAGGGCAAAGCCTCTGCAAACATTACTTGCCCGATAGTCAGTTCTGACCAAGCAAAGCAAGTCTACCTATGTGATTCAAACTAATCTAAGAACACAACCTTCCATGGAAGCCAACTGCGGCCATATCTACTGTCGAGTTCTCGCCCACGAGAAAGCGAAGAAACTCGACTTCTTGCCCACGAGAAGGCGTCAGAAAAGGCGAACAAAAGGCGAGAAAGCTAGGGTAAAAAAAGATGACGAAAAAGGCAAGAAAGCGAGGAATAGGGCGAGAAATCGAGGAAAAGGGCAAGGAAAAAGGCGAGAAATCGAGGAAAATTTTGTCGTGGGCGAGAAGTCCAGGGTAATATGGCCGCAACCGGCTTCCATAGCCTTAATAATTCATCTTCTGCATGTACACATATGAAATCAGACGTCGTAAATACTAAGGAAGACAATCTGCATTTCTTTTGGTCTTCATAATATTATGTACGCCCCTTATAAGCCAGTCTTCGTTTTAATCTTGAAAAGTAGTTTGTCTTCACTCATGTCTTCATGTTGCACATAGCAAACCATATCGACTTCACGGAGCATCAGGAGTATGCTAAGAATGAATAATCTAATAAACCTATACCAAAACAGACTATTTTTTACTTTTCGTGAAACACCAAGTAAGTCAAAATGTTTTTAATTACACGAAACACCAAGGAAGCCGAAAATAGATTGATTGCGTAACACCCTAAGATTTGGAACACTGATACATAGGTCTATTTCAGGGAACATCTAGCAGCTATAAAACTCTAAACAAAACAGTTTTAAGAAACCTTTTGTAACGTGTTTTCCTCCTAGAAAAACAGCAAGTCTTCATGCAACTGCTAATAATTCATTTATTAAGTACCTCCGGGTAAAATATCTCTTCTTTGTTTTCCTCGTCCAGTTAATCCAAATAGTCTTAATGAAACTTATAGTAAAACAGTAAGTCTTAATGAAACTTGTAGTAAAACTGTAAGTCTTAATGAAACTTGTAGTAAAACAGTAAGTCTTAATGAAACTTGTAGTAAAACAGTAAGTCTTAATGAAACTTGTAGCAAAACAATTAGTTCCAATGAATCTCTGAGCAATCTGTCAGTATTCAATTGCTGGCTTTTTTCCCATGTTAAAGGTAGGTAAAATCTTAAAGAAAAAAATACAACCGAATGTCATCATTAAAGGAAGTAACAGTGTTACCTGTATCAAAAATTTATAATCCGGTGAACTCAAAATATAGCCTACTATTTGCGGCCCTTGGTGTACAGAACGACGACTGGTTGAGAAACAAATGAAGGAAGGAAATTGGATTAACAAAACAAGAGAAATTAACTGGATATAAATGATAAAGTAAACTAAGTAAATTAAGGGAGGTAATCCAAGTATGAACACAAATTTATAATAGAATATTATTTAATTCAAGCAACTTGCATCATCGACAAGTTTAATGTCAATATCATATTGCTTGACCAGAAACATTTAGCCAATGTTTAATTACTGTATAAAGGTAATAGAATTACGTCATTTAATCAGCTAGATCTTTGTTTGATCTAAAAAAAATAACATTGCCTAGGTAACATTGGTAGGTTTAATGTTTCTCGTATTTTAAACCACTTTGCTCAGATAATACAACTTAAAACTTACCTCGTACATATTAGTATGGCCATGATGTTATTCTATTTAGTATAATGTGCAAGTTAATAAAATGTTCTGATTATGTATAAGTAAAAAGTAATGGGTTTTTTGTTACAATAGAAAATTATACCAAACAGTAATCACCTTTATTGGATAATAGTTTAGGTCTTGACCACGAAGTAAAATTCATCCTAGTTAAAACTCAAAACAACATTAGTATATTCCTAAAAACTCGCATCCATGTGGCCAAAAGAAATAATTTTCAACAATGGGGTTTTTGACGGGGGGTTTATATGGGGTGTTGAGTTTGCAGTTGTTAGGCAACTCCTCTTTACCTCTCCAATCTTTTGTGATATACATCTAGGATACAAAATGCTTCATCTTCGAGTCTGGCTTTGCGCTTTCATTTAATAAAATCAAAAAGCTAAAGTAGTAGATAACTGCAGTCTCTCTTAAAAAAAGTCTTTTTTGTTTGCTCTTTGAAATTGAAAATCACATTAGCAGAAAGGGAAAATCCATAATTTTTTTATATATAAAAATTGCATAGGTACGAAATAAATGTTTGTTGACCAAAGATAAAAGGACTCCTTAATTTATTTCTAAATCAAATGAATGTTACTATGTTTGAACGTTCGAAAAAAGCTCAGTGAACGACTAATAAATTATAGTTAGATCATAGCTGACATTCTAAAGAAAAATCTGTAATGAAATGAGTTAATGCTTTGAATACGTGTGGAATTATAAAAGACAATCAACCCAATTTTATATATCTATTATTCAATATTCATATCTCTCTTTCAAAGAGTCACAGAGTAAATAATTATTTGAGAAGTATTATTGGGTGTATTTTGTAATAGCTTTATCGACCATGGATAGATCATAAATATGGAATCTTTCAAAGTGTAAGAAAACAAAAAAATATTCTGTTTTTTTTTAAGGATGGTATGGGCCTCCATGATTTCTCCATCTATTTCTATTATGTCGGTCGGAAGTATGAAAATGCATGATCAATATGAGAAATACATGTTTTCTTACAACGTTGAACTTCCGATTGGTGCTTGGTATTAACTACAAGTCGTATGCTTAGTATTATTAATATTCATTATTAAGTAGGAATCGAAGGTTTTAGAAAAAGGAGCTGGATATTCATTTGCTCTGATAATTGGCTCATATTGCCACCCAAAAACAATGAGTGTTAAATATCTCTAAATACACCAAAAAGAACATTTATGAAAGTGCTATGATTGCGTTAAAAGACTAACTGATATTATTTTCATATTTACTATGGTTCTACTATTTTTCAAAATAAAATATAGACATAGTCACCGACATTTTTGGAGAGTTTCCTCTTTTGTTTTCGTTGTCTCTGTTCATTTAAATAAATAGAACGAAAAGATAGAAGAGGTATTAATTTGGTCATGTGTTAAAAGTCGGGTCTACTACAATATCCTTCCGCCTCGTCGAATTTCATCAACTTCGCCACGGGGTTATTTCACGTTGCACGCTCTACTTAAGAGGGTGCCTATTGTTTGACACAGCCTCTTGTTGGGGATTATTCGTGCTCCCCTAACGTCACACTGCCATTCTTTTCGCCTCTCACGCAATGATTGATGACTATAGCTCTCTTTAGAAAAACTTGATTACTTCGTTTTCTTTTATTTGCTCCTTGCCTCTTACTTTTAAAAGACTTCTGGTGAAAAGGCGGATTTATTTTGTCTTCTGTGAATTTGATAAGCGGTGTCGACATCAAGTTACCGCGTGCACTTATGTGACGTCAGAAAAGATAACGTCAATATATGATTTTCATATTACAAGCAATTTAAAGATGGAATAGGCGATATATTCAAAGATATCTTTTTTTGTTAAATGATAATTATAAGAAGCTTCGGCTTGTTTCTGAAACCATACCTTATATAGCTTACATATTTACATTAACTTGTAATTTATGTATAAATTTTGTTTTAAAATTATAATTTGAGTATTTCCGTAACGAATGGTTTTATATTAATAAATATTTTCTACCCATCAAAATAGTCTTTCAATATTTCAACATTGTTAAAGCGAAATATTCATTTTTTGGGTGAATTGGTGATGTCTCTTTTGTTTTATACACCCGTTGAGATCAATCCTTTAATTTTCTTTACTTTTTTATTGATATAATTTGAACGTACCTATGTAGATTTTTTAGTATTTAATTTGCAGTAATATTTGAGGAATACGAAATAAACCAATCAGGTGTTCGAATAGCAAAGACCTTTGAACCTGAGAAAAATGTAATAATATAATTAACAGCTCCAATAACAAATTTCCCTCACAATAAGCCTCTTTCTGACAAGGTCAGGCAAAGGTCAACTTTTAATTTGTACCGGATATATTGACATTCAACACTGGATGATTCGAGATACAACACAGAGAGCTCGATTACAATTTTTTGTGGTGATGGGATAAGTTCAAGAAAAATGCTTAATTCACGGGTCATCATGACCATCAAGCATTTTTTTTCTTTCACAAATTTATCTTGTATCTGAAAATTAGGGAACCCGAATTGTTTTTACGTTTTGTTGATCATGTCTATGATACGAAAAATTGATCTGTATAAATAGATCTACGATAAGAATGATGGGACAATTACCTTTGCGTTGTGGTAAGGACTATATTTAAAACCAATTCTGATCATCCAGGCCCACTAAAATGAACAAGATGGAGGATCTTAAAATGACGACTCATTAAAATAACTTCAATACATAAATAATTATGGATCCCCCTTGAATTTGAAGGCTCAAATTTCTGTGACAAGCTGTGAACATTATTACTGATTAGAATAGCGAAAAAAATCGACGTTTCTGAGATCAATTCGATTTACACCAGGAAACGCCTTTAACAAAATTTTGCCAGCAGACTGGTTCTACAGTCTGGTTTATTCTACCACCTTACGTAGCTAATAAGTCTTGACATAAATAAGTAAAAACACATTCTTGATATCAGTATCATTATTTAATATTAAACATAATATTTGGCATTTCTTTTAATAGCAGTAATGATGTCATCACATAAATCAACTTTAAGTCAATTATTTACATAAAGTTTCAAAATATATTATATACCGGAAAGATATACTCAAAGAAATAAAAGCAAAAATGATATACTAAGAACTACATTTAGTTTCTGAGTTAATCACATTAAGGTACATTTTCTGGCATATAAGAACGATTTGAATTTTAATGAATTGAATTCGAATCCACACAGTTATCGAAAATAAAGTATTTCCAGAGGCTTCGCAATGACATGGAGTCTTAGTACTACATTTCTGCATCTGATTGGGATAATCAAGACAGATGTCCTTTAAAGAAATCCAGAAAGATGATTGTCAAATACTGTGACAAAAACATTTTTTACAAATCATAGTGTCACAGAAACCTTTTTTGTTGCCTTAGAATATACAATCTACATTACTTTAATGTCTTGTATGAGACTTTGACCAGAGATAATGTCGATCAATCAATCAATACTACTATAATCTAGAATATACACTACTCTCACTTAATAATTCTGTCTTCAACATAGAGAAATAAATTAACAACAGTCTTATACTATAATATATAACTATTTACACTTCTGGTTGTTATTAGCTCCGGCGGAAGTGACTATACGGTGATTGTCATATACCACCCATTGAGCCCACCACCATTGGCAACGGGTTGTTAATAGGCGAGACATTAGGAGACACATTCCCATTCACAGGAGATAGCGATTTCTTTTTATCTTGATCACGTTTCACCAAATTCAATGGTTCGTCCATTCGAGCCAATTTTCGTTGGCGAATTTCCTCACAAATATCACTAGAACTAGAGTCTATTGTGGGAATAGGTCTCTTATCAGTTTGTACTTTGGTATAAGCCATTGATAAGCGTAGATCTGGGTTCAATGGTGGAGAAGTTCTAATATCCTCCTTTGGAAGAATTGGTTTAGGTGCAATGGGTTTTAAGTTATTTGATTCACTGCCTACTGAGACAGGGGTCGCAGGTCGAGATGAACCATTAACATTCGGAGTATTTGGTTTAGAAACGCCATTTAATTTGGGAGTATTAGGTCTGGAGTCGTTGCTTTCATTTTGAGTAACAGGTCTGGTATTGTTACCCATTTGTGGAGTTGGGGGTCTAGAAATAGAATTAGCCTTTGGTGTTGCTGGTCGTCCATTTGTTTTTGACGTATTCGGCACTGGCATGCCGGTAACATTAGGCATAGGGTGCATTGCCTTTCCATTAAACGAAGCACAATTGTTAGATTTTTTTTCAACATTTGTAGAGGATGATTTCACAGAGAGAGTATTAGCACTTTTGGATCCCAAATGACTGAGCATCATACTATCATTTGGTCTAACACTACGAATCACAGCGCCTTCTGGTACAGAACTAAGGTCCATCATGTTTACTTTCAAAGGTCCATTACCATTGCCATTTCCAATATTAGCGGTTACAGTTTTCGGAGTAACACATTTCGGTTGCTTGTATGCGACACTTGTGGGTTTTTTAATAGTTTCCGCGGATTTGGCAGTTAATTGGACCGTGCTGCCGACGGGAGACGCAGTTGAAGTTGCTGCAACTTGTTTTGCTGCGATTTGTCGGACAGTTTTTACACTTCCATTACAAGTTTGATTAGATAAAGTTGTTTTAGCCTTGGCAATTGTGTTCTGTGGTGGAATTACTGATACTGAAATAGGCACCTGCTGCCCCATGCTTGTATTTGGTTTGGTAGTTACAGTTGTGACTGAATACGTAGTATTGTCTGAGTTCTGGAAAGCAGTCTGCTGTAAATTTGGTCTTTGAGTGACTTTAACTGGGGCGGCACTGGTCACTTGATTTAGTACAGTCTTGTTGTTGACTAGTAGACGAACGGTCTGAACCGGTCCATGTTTCTCAGCTGGTTTTACTGCATTCGGAGACTGGACTGTCAATGGATTCTTTATCTCAGAATGTTGATTCAGAAGCCGATTTGGGCTTGGATTCGTTTGAATTTTTGGAGCAATCTTAGCGGGTTGGTAGCTCAGTCGTTTAAGGGTTGATTTCTGGTTTTGCTTTGGAGGCTTTACAACCGTCGTTTTCGAAAGGGTTTTAGATTTTGGGCAATTCTGAGGAGGAAGTTTTGACGTTAATGTTGTCTGGATGAAAGGTCTAGGTGATGTTTGATTTTGCTTTTTTGAGACAACAAGTGTAGCGGGCAATGGTTGCCCATGAAAAGTTGCTGGTGGGATGATCTTAGAATGAAGCTTAGTAGTACTGGTAGAAGTTCGATTAAGGCTTGGATTCCAATCTTTAGTAGCTGTTGGAGTTAAAAACGTATGTTTGTCTGTGCCTTCAGACAATTTAACTTTCTGTGGTTCACTGCAGCCTTCATCGACTTCTTCCTTGGTTTGCGTTTCAGCTGATGCCATTAATTTGCTGGTTACTGATACCGTTTCCTCTACTTTCCTTTTCTTTACGATGTTTTCGTAAATGGAGTAGTAAAGTCTTAAAGGTTCAAGCTGAAAGAAGAATATTAGAAACATTAAGTAACAGAGCAATGCCTTGTACTTTTAGAAGTCGGGTTTAAGTGCGCACTGTTTGCAAAACAAAAATGAAGCAAGAAAACCATCTATGTATGTATTTCATGTCTCGTGTCAATTTACACAACTAAGAGATATACAACGTAGTAGATCTTAACTCACCCTTTTCCAAGCGAAGATACAAGCTACATCTAATAGAGTATATAAATCTGACAACACTTCTTTCTTATGGTAGACATCGATCTGAAAAAATTACAAATAATGATGACTCAATACTCAAATACTTACTTCAAAGGAGAAGCTTCATCCTTTATCTTAATACAGCTCCGTTGATGCTTTCTGTAAATTCTAAAGAAATAGACTTAACGAAATGATTGCATCGGATTTAACCCTTGCTCACACAACGACGTATTTTCAAATATGTCTCACCCTGCATCTTGCTGGTAACTCAAACTTCAATCTAATAAATTTCTTTAAATGTGCTACAGTAAGAGCACCGGGACATTGTAAATATCGTATATCTGTTGTCCTCTGTTTCTCTGTCTTATCAATCTTGGTCTTTTTATCACTTGATTTCACCCCGACTGTGTCAGGAATACCTCTGGAAATTTCAAAAAGATTTCAAATAACCAAATCAACTACTAGTTCTCATATCCGATTCGGTGTAATCAGGGTGTTTGATACATTATTATCTCGAAAAAAGTTGAATTGTTACTTTAACTCTGGAATCATAATATACATCAGTATCTGAAAATTTCGAACCAAAATTAAACGCAAAGCGAAACACTATGTGATATTAAAACACTGATTCTTATCACAAACAATACAAACAACTTACTCTCTCCAATATTCCAGAGCTAAACTAATCTTCTCATTTTCAGTAAATATAAATCTTTCTGCCATTTCATCACCCCTCTTTTCGCTTGGTGAATTGGTGTCATCTGCAATATATTCAATCACACGAGTGTTAATTACCGAGTTTTTCTCAGCAGTATTCAATGCAACTTGTGTAAAATAATACGATGAGAGAATATTGTAAGAAGAGCGCGATTGTAAAACAGATAAAATGATGTCATGTTTTATTACGTAACTTTTCCTACAAAGATGGCATTATGTGGTATAAATTATACAATGGTCGAATAGCATATAGATTTGTTATGATTTTATCACTGACCAACCAATCAAATGGTGACCGTATCTATGACTCGACCGACAAAAATATTCTTATACAGAAAAACACATAAGACTAAGTAATAACCCACAATTCCCATCATTTGACTTGAGTGTAACTCAATATTTGAATGATGAAACCACGGGGATTCCAACAGAATTGGTTTGATATTCTTTCACAGTGGAACCGATACTGAATGGTTTAATTGTAACCCGAGTCATATCTCTTTTACCTAAATTACTATCTTTCATTTTCCTTCAAGACATGACCGAAATTCAACCATTTTTAACGAAATTGAGATAAAGGGATAAATTGAAAATTCGTGGTTCTATATAAAAACTAACCGTGTGCTTGATGTAAAGACTCACTAATTGCCCTAAGTACACAATGTGTTGTGAATAAAATAAAATTTGTCTCTATGGTAATGGTCATAAGAATGACGCAAAAATACTGAAAACTGACTACAATAAATTCCATCCAACTTAGTTTGATCAAGACTGATGGCGTAGACGTTTCTATCCAGATAAATAGGAAATTTGTGAGTCAAAACCTACCTTTATTAGGATACTGGCTATAGAATTCTCGTCGTCTCCGCATCTCATCTACAAAGAAAATTATATTCTTTTTAAAGAACCGTAATCAATTGTTTGTCTTCTTTGATACTGTACCTCAATGGATGAAAAGCACGAGTGAGTTAATGGGCTTTGGTCATGAAAGGGATGATCAGGTGCAGATGAAAACATAAGTCCTGAATTCCCGCTGTTATAATAACATAATATACAGTATACAAGTCAAGCTTATTCTGTATCGAACACCTGGTACACTATAAATAATGACGTCATTGACTCCCTCTTGATCTAAAACTGCCAGACGTTTAGCGGTTAACTGTTCAATAAAGCACTCAAATTTTCAAACTGAACATGAACCCCAAACACTAGCGCCATCTTCAAGACAAATTTCCCTGTTGTTATGCCAATGAATGTTTACCTACATAAAAATGCAAGTAGGCTAATGCTAATATTGTCACGAAAATATTCTTAAATCTTTTTAGAATATTCAGATACTTACTTTTATATAATCCAGGTACCAATTTATAAACAATATCTTGTAATGTTTTATCAGACCTATTATAAAAGAGAGACAGTATTTCATGCTTATTTGAATGGTGTTGATCAACAATGTGTATCCGGAGATGGGTCTTTAATCTTTGCATATTTTTCATTAATTACATCAAATAAAAACATTTGCTATGAAAAAAAACTTGCAAAGGGCAGATGTGAGCGACATTTTTACAGGGCAATACTAACCATAGTTAGTATGTCATCTGCTTAAACTCAATTTTGATAAATACATGTTTCTCCTTATAATGATTAACTACGAAAATGTCTATCAAAATGTTAATCAGCCCACTTATAAATCATTAGAGATATGCGCTAAAAAATATAGTTTTTTTTATACTGACCTGATATTTAAGCGAGGTCGTGTTTTATGTATGAGTACGTCACAGCTAGGGCACGTCTTGTTGGATTCGAGATAACGTATTATACACGTTTTGCAAACTAAAACAAATAAAAACAGTTGTTACAATATATAAATGTAACGACAGGGTGCAAGATTTAAAAGAACAGACACAAAATAAAAAAGAAATATTTATTTGCGCGAGTTTTACATCATTCTGGATAAAATACAAACTCTAAATTTGTTACTATTCTCCTTCGTTTCGTTACTGCTCTATTTCGTTCAGATGTTACTCTATCTCGTCATTGGTCTTAGATGGTGATGGGTCTATCCCGTTTCGTTGTTACACTACCTCGTTTCGTTATATTACTCTACCTTGTTTCGTTATTAATTACCTCGTTTCGCTCAAACTCCATCCGGCTTCGCTATTACTCTACCTTGTTTCGTTATTACTCTACCTTGTTTCGTTATAATTCTACCTCGTTTCTTTATTAATTACCTCGTTTCGCTGTAACTCCACCCCGTTTCGCTATTACTCAACCTCGTTTCGTTTTAACTCCATCTCCTTTCGTTATCACTGAATCGCGTTTCATTATTAATAGTTTCGTTAAAACTCTATATCTTTACGTTACTTATCTTACTCGTTTCGTTCTTACTCTTACTCGTTTATTTGCTATCAGATTTCAATATCAGAACACTTACAGGAATGTAGACATTCTATTATAGTTGTAGCATCCACAAAATATCCACCACATAAAACACATAGTAGATGTGGATTAACATCCCCAATTTTGATCTTTTTTGATCTGTGCATCTGAAATACAGAATTGAATATTCATCAAAAATCATATTATGCTGTTATAATATTATTCATTATATATAAGCATACTTACTTAGAAAGTGAGAGTAACGGAGATAAAAGAAACGTTCAAGCAATTTGTTCAGGAGAAATTGAATAATCAATCATTGAATTAAGGACGGTTATCTTCCCCTTTCATCGCACGAGATGGCCTGGAGCCAATTCCTTTGAAGAAGCCGTCAGGAAAAAATAAAGCTAGTGGTCTGAACCACAGTGTAACAAAGAGGATTCTTTAGTCGGTCTGCTTCAAGTGGACAATAGAATTAAGAATGCTTATATTATTATAGAAAACAATGTTAGTTATATACCGAGGTGGACAGAGGTCAAACAATTTACATTTGTAATTAATAAACCATAAAATATATTACATGGGAAAATAGACGTATCGGGTAATGCGGATTTACCGGTTTGTTGTTCTTAATTAATGCTAGTAGAGACCCAAAAATCGTTGACTTTAAATCAAAGTCTACTATCTTGGTCTTCAGGTTATGTTGAAAGCCACGTTTATTTAGAGCGTAATATTTATTAACATCACCATATCATTTTCATAGCAGGAAAACATTAGATATATTTTTTTTTCTCTCGAGACTCTAATCAAAGTTTTATTGTCAGAAAATGATTTATTGTGATGCACTCACTGTTTTTATTCTAATATTCTCTACAAAGTATAAATTATTACAACTCCCACATTACTGCTGGCTTAAGAAAAAGGCTTTAGAAAACATCATGGAACTGATTTCTAAACTATCGATCTAAACTTGTCTGTGTGACAGTGCTAGTAAAGAAGCGATAAAAGTAAATAAACCTATGATAAAAGTAGTTTCAAAGATGATATCAAATTGTTTTCTGTACCGATTTACTGGTGGGACCTAAATACAATCCAATGTGGTGCAATCATAAGTTCCATTCCAATCGTTAACATAACGTTGGTCATAACTAAAACTCGGCTGACAAAACACGATCATCGAATGGTAAATGGCAATCATAATCCAGCTAAGACGTAGTGAATACCGGAAATAAGCTTGTAGGATGTCCATTAATAATTGACCATTCGTAATTGGTCACTTGGTCAGTATGAGTTGAACCCACTCAATCATATGACGTGTTAATAGTTTCTAGATAGTCTGGGTTTTGTCTATTTTACTCCATTATTTTCTCATCTGCTCGTGATGTGTGACTATTCTAGCGGGAATTAAGAATATATTCCAGTTGGATAAAAGTAATGGAAAGAGCATTTTGAAATCCATTGGTTTTGCCTTTTTCTTCATCAAAAAATGTATTCCAAAACAAAATGACAAATGACACTGTTTACGCTTTGATTAAATATCGGATACATGAAAAAGCAACTTATACATTATGCTATATTAAGCTATATATATATTATTCCAATCCAACGACAGAATTGAATTTTTATCAAATAAAGGTTCAAAATAACATATTCACATACGTTTGCTTGCAAATATACAATAATTTTTTTGTAATTGACTGTCTTTTTGTGCAATATCTCGTATAATATATTCATTATTTGGAAATGAATAAAATATTATAAAAATCGATTTTCCTGTCTGGTGGTTGATGTCAATTTTTAATAATGAATAGAGAAATGAAACATTCATTACTGCATTGTTGTCGTACAGCCTCACATATGATTGTGACGTTGATATATAATATTTCATTATTCCTTCGATTTAATGTTGATATATATGAATGAGGCAGTTTATTTTTGGGGGAATGTAACGTTTCCTTACAGGTGTTATTTCAAATTTTATTAGCAGTGTTCTTGGAACTTTGAAGAAATTTTAATTGCATAGATAAATTTATATAGTGTGTTAATAATAAAACAGCACCTTTGTCTACAGATGCTTCTAAATAATGTTTCACGTGGTATTATCTCGGCACTTCTAAATAAAGCACCTTTAAAGAATGTTCATCATGTACAAACCTGCAAACTAACTTAGATTCCTATTTATCTTGCCTTACAGTTAATCAACGACACATGTCATGATATTGGCACATTTATACAAATCATGTGTCATTTACGCCGGAATAAACAGTCTCCTTACATCCATATTATCTCTCTTGTTTCCCACAGAAAAAAAGAACACTTGTGACATCATCGAAATAATAGAGTGCATTGTTCAGAAACCCCCTACTTTTCAATTCTCACGTTATCAAACCGAGACTCATTTCAAAAAGGGGTAGTAAATTTTACTCCGGGGTCAACTTGTCAAAAGTATGAGGTCAAGTGACAGGTATTTTTATGAGTAGTTGGTCACTTAGTGGGTGTTTTATGTCGCAAAGAAAACATCATAACTGTCACATTATCCCAGACCACAATATACAAACATTATATAAATTTATTCAGATTTCTCTAATTCCCAAAAATAAAGATGAATTGAGTGCCATACACAGTGACTGCCAAAAAGAGTCATCGTAATAAGATGAGAAGCCAGTTTTAAGAAGATTCCTCACTTTGATGCAGGATGTATGTATTTCTTCGGTATAAAAAATACTATTGGTCCCAATGATTTTTTTTTATCTTTGTTGAATGAACCTACTTTGTTTAAAAATGTGA
This sequence comes from Lottia gigantea, assembly GCF_000327385.1. Lineage (NCBI taxonomy): Eukaryota > Metazoa > Mollusca > Gastropoda > Lottiidae > Lottia > Lottia gigantea. The sequence goes on along the minus strand of NW_008711143.1, from coordinate 822,738 downwards.
ATACCAAACTTCTTGATTTCGTTGAAAAGTTAATAAACTATATTTATAGCACGTCAAGTGACAAGACTATTGATTAAGTGGTTTAATATATTTACAATGTCAATAAGGTGATTAGAAACAGATAATACATAGCTCAAGGCAACATGTGATTTATACAGGTTATTACAAAAAGGAATTCAATACAAAATACTAATTACTAATCTCAATCATTGTCATATTTTATAGAAATCGATATCATTGCATGTTAATTTAAAATAATATTGTTTTCAAACAAAGCACACCTAACTACATTTCAATACGTTATATTTTCACGTATCCATGAATACGTATAAGTTAATATAAGCATTTTTTTAATTATAAATCATCAAAATACGTGTTGACATACATAGTTATTGTGCTCTGATCACACTGCTTTGTTTTAGAGCTTTACACTTACAGTGTTTCAATGAATTAAAATGTATTCAATTATCTCAAAGTGAATAAAACTGTGCTGAAATATATCAAATTGTATTAAAAGATTTTAAATTGTGTTGTTATATATCAAATTATGCTACACCATATCAACTATGCTGGAATATAAAATGAATCTTGAAATATCATTTTTTAAAAATATATGATTTGAATATATTATAGAATTGAAAAATCAGCATGCCATGTGTTTACCTTCGGTTTGTGGAGTTCTTTTTAACTAATGCTAAATAATTTATAGAACTATCTTGTGATATTCAAATATTCGTTTATTTGTCATTTCCTAAAATTTTCAACACTACATTAAGTGCATTTGAAAGTGCATATTGGGTTGAGTGAATGATTACATGCCCATATGGGGTCCTTTCCCATGCTGATGATTATCTTAAAATTATAGTCATGGTTTCCATTTTATGACGTCAAAACAAGACCAGTATTGTATTTTAAATCATATTATCAAAGTAAACGGCGTAAAAACTAACTTTTCATTACCTTACAATTTTATTTTACTGATTACAAATTAAGTTAAAAATTCATAGCAAATGAAAGATTGGTATCGTTTTAAACGCCTTTGACAAGTTTCATTACTACCCTAATCCCACCTCCCTGTAGGGGTTTTAATCACGGGCATTAGGCGAACAAACCCCTAATATAATATGCAAATTACACAGTCTTCACAAAAGGAGATAGAAAGGAATGTCACGCCAGCTCCTAAACACGAAGAGTGACCAAAGGTGAGGTCCAGCTGTCGTCCATGTGGTTACAGCACGGACACCTCTTGCGACGTGACGTCATCAATCAGTTCGTTTGCCACAAGGACAATACCAGATGACCTTGAAGATATTAAAATAAAAAAGGTCAAGTTCAACAAACGAGTTAAAAATCTTTATCTGTCCATTTTTAATAGGTCACAGAAATTACATTAACTACATCTATTGCCCCTTCGGTTCTTTCAGTTATTCCCCTCACATGTCTTCATCTTTTGCATTAATGTTATCTATATGTACATTACTTCATATTTCTCACGACCTTTATTGAAACGTTGACAGTAATAAATATTCCAGAATGTATCTATCCACAGTACTTATTTGACAGAACTACATAAGAACATCAGATATCTATTCTTATGTCAGAACTAACAGAGAGTAAAGAGTAAATCATTGATGCAAAATTTCCTATCTTCATTCTGGTTGCCATGGTAAATAATCAAATAGTTGACAACTACAGACACTTGAGCTCCTAAGTTGATTTAAAACGAGGTTAAAATGGTATTTATTGGTCAACTGTGGATAAACGAAAAACGATGACATAGCACGTACCATGAGGCCAACCTATCGCGTATTTCATTGGTGGATACTCACGTTTAACAAAGTCTTTCTTCGATTTTCCGATATTTTTCATTTTCTCGAAGAAGGCTATCTAATTAAATGACAAGCAAGCGAAATTTTCACGTATTTGTTATAAAACAGACAGTTATATAGAGGCTCAGTGAGATTGATGGGTTGAATGGAAATTGACATGACGTTAGTAAACTCAATTGCAATTTCACGTCATATTGTTACGTCAGTGACACACAAGATGTTTAGAAACGTGATTACCAAACATGGTGATTTTATTATTCGTGGAAAAGTCGTAGCAAAGTCTGATATGAAACTGATTATGAGAAATATTCATAATCCTAGTACATCTGCGATATCATTTAATGCAGCTTCGCAGTAGTTATTTAAAATTCGATACGTCATATCGCACGATGCTATGATACGAAGCTTATAAAAATATATTTGAAATCTGCAGACTCGATTAGGATCGATCTGACGTCATTCCCAGCCGATTATCTAAGAGTAAATCCATTATATTTTGTACATAGTTAAGATTCGAAAATTCTTATCACATCATTTATTGAGTATAAAAACAGGAAACCAATGATAGTAAGACGCTATCATAAAGACGGTATCAAGTAAATAACACAACGAACAATAAATTTATATCATTACTTCTGCATTCTGATTGGTTAAAAATGTTATTCACGTGCATTTAATGATGTTATAGTGAGAGGTGAGACGTAATTAGTATTATCATTACGTCATACCAAATAACGGTTCAGATTATTCTAAAATAGTAACTCGTTGAAATAATAAACAGTTTTAAATTGTCAAATCACTTGACCTCTATATTCAACACACTATAAAAGTCAAAAAGAAACCTTCACAACAGGAAATGAAAAGATATATTTTTGACATGCAGGAAATTATTACATTTGACACATCATATTAAAATACATTTCAGAATCTCATCCAAATCAGAATGATAAAAGTGTGAGGTACAGTGTGGACATTCCTATTTTGAGTGAATGGGGGTCAAGATTGTCAAGTGATAAAATCCGAAAAAAAGAAATATTCCATTTAATACAACGGTATTGTGGAATTTGCAACCCAGAGAAATCGACTCAGAAGAACCCAAGTCTCTTTTAATGGCAAATGCTGTGCATATGATGATGACGATGACAAGGGAGTCCTCAACAACCTCGACATGTACTGTGGAACTCCAAAAATGAAGTTGTGTGCGTGACAGTGTTATTTGTTACACTGTGATAAGCCTAGATAATTAAAGGTATTAGCATCAATAATGCACGGCAAGGGAGTTATTTATTTAATTAATGCGGCTTAATAGCATGCGTATATTATCCATAATCTTCTTCGATCGCCCTTCTCTGTACAGTGTAAAATAAATATCCATGTGCAGCATATATCAACAAGATCAGTAAGATATGAGTAGAGCAGTGTCGAACTTAATATTGGTCGAGTTTGACACCCCAGTCACTACAGCAGTATCAATACATGGGCTAGTATGGATAACCTTATACATTCAGTGGAAAAATTTGACGAAATTTTCCCCAAAAAAAATACAAAAAACACAAAGTGTCAATTGGTACAAATGCAAAAGATGATAAGTCGATATATACGTTTCACTCCGTTTTTAGGTCAACTGCTGACGCCGATATCCAGTCTGGCCTCTCTACGACAAATTACGTCTGTGAATTTTGTTCACCAGCTTCGCCAGGTCGCCATCTTGGATATTTTGTTGTTTTCCAATTTTGAGTTGTCTGACTTCAAACTTCTCCTGGCGAGTAACTGAGGGGAGTTCTCCACCTCAAATTACGAATAAAATAGGGTGGAAATATTTACAATGTTTTCATCTTACCTTGCACAGTATATTCACTCCAGAATCGTCAAATTTTGCAAAAATCCTTCAACAAATTTATGCTACCCTTGCTCTGAAAATCGAAGTGATCACGTGACATGTCATTTAGCCAGCCGGTATTATTTACTTGAGGCGTTATTTATAGACTCGTTATGAGCCAACCAATCAAAAAATAGAATTTACGCGTCGCTGGTTTGCTGGTTTAATTTGATTGGTCGAGAGATAAGAGATAGCAAACACGACCGCCAGTGGTTGAACAATACCGAACAATTTTAAGATTTTCTTCTCTTCGAATTTCGCAGACGTCGTTTTTGAACAGCAGCCGATAAAAATTAAATAACAAGAAAGAAAAAAATACGCGCTCAATTTTATTTCTAGGTCAAGCATTTATTTTTTGTTCCTATTTTTCCGTGCCTTTATTATATGGGTCATGCCTCGTCTTTATTGTATATTATATCATGTATTCGTAATAAATAACACACACACAATCTAGCATGAATATACACGAGTATTTTATTGTGGTGAATATACAATGGAGATAAGCCATACATAAATGACATATGTCATAATATTCAAGTATGTGCCTAAATACTCACATAAACACATTTAACACGACTTATAATATACATTCTTCACCATATATGGGTACATTTAGTCAATTGACTATGTAAGTATTCTATAATGTATTACATTATGGTTAATTGAATAATTAGATATTTAACATAGAGATCCATTAATTGGATATTATATATCCTTATGATTTGCATCGGTAATGCTAAAATATATGTACATTAACTGATTTTTTAAAATCTTTTTCAGAATCTAATACAGAGAAAATTGAGATTCATTGGCTTGCATTGGTAAATTAATTAGGCCGATTTAAAGAAGCATACACCATATGGCACATACTAAACTAATAATGAATATATATGTCGCAGTTTGCATAATGATTGCAAATTGCAATTAACCTTTTTTTCACATTTATAATCTTTTTTTCCATTTTCCAAGGTCATCGGAGAATATTGAAGTATTGATATTTTGTATTTTTTCATAATGCCAAAAAAGATTTTTAAATTTCATTATTCTTTCTTATTTCGTTTCACTTGATTATGCGTATACGATGCAATTGTATATTATGTAACTTCATATTATTTATATACATGTATGCAATGGTATGGACAATACAATGCTAATTTTTGACAGAGGTGACAATCACTACCGAGAAAATCTATTTCTAAAGCACTTATCACTGATATGATATTAATTTCATTACTTAATTCATATGCAAAAGTATGTGGAAATAGAAAATTAACGCAATCTTAGAAATTTTAAATATAGATTGAAGATAGCATAGACAAGCTTTAGGGGATTCAGTCATGGAGTATGGTCTTTACAGTACTATTATTACGATAGATTAAAAATACTTTATTGATATTCACTTTTGTGTCATTAAATACCTACTTGGATGGTGATTACATTACATATTCTGACAAAAACTAAAACTTTATAATGCAAAAGTTAGAGGTTATTGACTAATGTAATCGTTGTAATGCAGTTATTATTATCCGATTACTATACAGAAGAAAGTTATTGCTTACATTATTTGTTATTGATGATATTATTTACTACCCAATTACCATACCATGTGCTTTATGTACTAGGTCATGATATGTATAAATTATTTAGGCCACAAAACACGGCGAATTAGGCCGTTGACTATAATTCATCTTGTTCACTCAAACTCTAACTGCACATCATTAACGGTACATGTAAAATATTTGCTTAAACACGCGAGAAATTTGAAACTGCAATAAATTCACAAATGTCACGGAGGAAAATAGAGAAAAATAAATAACCTTTTTATTTTTCATCACGTGATATCTGTTAATGCGAAAATGTTATTTTCCTTATAACCGACCGGTTATTTGTCATCCGCAATATTAGAATTGCTGTAAGATATTCCCGTTGGTTTTATACATGAATGACTTTTCCATTATTTCAAACTGTCAATGTATTTTTATATATCGATTACGAATATTGCAATAAAAGTTTTCAAAAGATTAAAATACATGCCTAAACAATTCCATTGTATTCCACGTATCTCAGTAATATCAAAGCATAATCAAAGAAAATCAATCAATCCTAAGCATTCAGTTCAAATTTAAATATTTCTAAATAGTTAATCCTTAATGAAAGAAACGTCCGTTTAGCAAACACAATTTTCAAATCACAAGCCGATATATTTCAACCCTTGAAAGTACACAATTCATCAGTTGGCTGTAAATAATTATATTATTTATTTGGTAAATACTTATGTACTTTGTATACGACAATAAAACAAAAGAAGAAAGTACGGACAAACTTTCAATAATTACATATTCGCGGACATTTTTGAATGATAATTTTGAGATCAGCTTTTCACAGGACACATGAGTCAATTGGTTTCCATTCAAAATGATCTATTTTTCAAATTATACCTCTGGTGCAATACATTCTCGTCGAAAGTTTATAATCCAACAGTGTTGAATTTCAAATATTTAATATTTGATCATACAGTAATTCAGAAATAATTTGTTTACGATTTCATAGTATATACTTCCGAAAGAATCGAAATTAAACTTATTTTGGCAAAATAAGATACTTAAATATAAATTCTTGATTATCAATATCTATTTACAGAAATATTTAAAATACGGAAAACGCCATGTAGTAAGCTAAGCACGGGGAGGTTTTTGTTTTAGGTCGGTTCACTTATAGGTTGGATACTGTTTAAACATTAACCTGCAAATAAATTCCTCGACCCCAGCAGTATGCGTTTCACGATCAACAATAAAATATAGAGCCATAACTTAACAACACAACCAAACTTAACAACACAACCAAACATGTTTCGGTTTGGCTTCTATAAATTCAAACGATTTCATGGACTTAACAGTATCTCCACTTACAAACATTTTCCCGAGAGAAACTTTATTATCACTGCTTTAGAACAGAATTTAATGGAATTAAAATTGAAAACGATAACCGGTTCAATGATGATTGTCTTGAACAGTAATCATTGCTTTCTATTATTTTGAAGGATTCTACAGCATCGTTTTTAGAATATATCAGCATATAGATTATTTTTCGATAAACATTTCAAAAGTAAATTATACCTCAAATACTGAAAAGTTTGTGAAATAAATGTCTACAGAACATTAAGATTGACGATATGATAGGGGTACTGAATTGATATAGATATCTAATACAATTCAAAAGGTACAATACCTTATCAACCCTCTTTTAAACATTTTACAGGATTCGTTTTTTATGGATTATTACTCATTACATTCAATAAAGAGTCAGTATCATGATCATGTTCAACTCTAATCACCTTTTTAATAAATATGGATATTATTATATCTTAAAATTACGACCGATCAGTTCGAACATTAAGTTTCACTAGATCGCAAAACTGATGCACGCAAATATCACTTATGCGATTGAACGGCATATTTTCGATGGTAAAAAAGAAATAGTATATGCGCCTGGTGCAGTCACGTTCGTAATTCATATTTGATTATAAAGTCGTATACTCATTTTGAATTATGCCACGACTGACTAAAATAAAATACTATCAAAAACTTCATGAAATAAATTTCTGACCAGTGACATGCAATTGAGGCTTTTGGGGTCTTGAATATGGATTTTCCAATCCATGACCAATTCAGACTAAATTTTAATGTAAAACGACTTTAAAATGAAGATTCCAGAATATTGAGATCTGAACCAAAAATGATCAAATTGAGTCCTATATTATGCATTCTCTCTTATATTTTTTTACTTTATTTAGGAAAAGTTGTGTTATCCACCAAGACATTTTGCTATTATAAAAGCCCCGAGTCTTTGTATCCTCACTCTGCTCTGCACCTGGACAATTTCCTCAGCCAAATTTACAATAAATCAACTCCACGTCAAAAAATACCATACCTACACTGTGAAAGTGAGCTAAATATTTGCCGAAGGGAATTCGACCTCATAAATTGACGCTGAATATATGAATTCTAATTAATATTTCATAGTTTTAGATTTTTTTCAAATCATTTTCTTAAATATACCATGCACGTATTTGAAAAAATAATTATCAGGAATTTAGTCCTTTTTCCACATAAAATTCTGTTCATACATTTTTGGTATATATAATTTGTTGATGTGAGTAAATTGGATCGTATTTACCCAGTTTTAACTAGTTGCTCATTTTCAACAACAAGTCAATATAGTATAGATTTTTATTTTTCGCAATAGTGAATAAATTACATCCCATGGACACATAGAAAGTTCACATACAGTTAGTATGTATCAGTGCGATAGGCAAAGCTTATCCCTTATTGGTTAAAATGATACCAGTCTGTGTTTCTGACAATTTACTCCATAAATTACGAAACTTGTAAGGCATTTCTAGGCACTAGCACTGCATTAAGACTTTTGCTCACGAGTATGAAATGTGCGATATGCCTTATAAACAAGGTATTCGACAAGTCGTTCCCCAAACTATCTTCTCACCAAACCTTAAAATGTGCAAATACCTTTCCCGCCAAATGGCATTGTGACGGTGACGTCGTGTCCTGGTCGAGTTTTTCTAAAATTACAGAAAAAAAAACTATAGACATATGACGGTAAAATGTATAGTGTGAGTCCCATTCTGTTTAGTTTTTCAACAATTTTTAACAATTATTTTTTATATGAGGGGCAGGAAATGTTCCATTGATAAAATCAAGACAAATAGTTTAATTTGATGTAATTTGGGATTCGCTGATTATGAGAGTAAACCAATGAGCGAATTCGAGATATTGTTAGAAATCTAAGGCCCCCAAATAGTTTCATCGTTTGTATATTTTGAAAAACAGCACTAATACGCCTGTATATCACTTTACATAATTACATAACTTTAATAGAGTTTGGAATTGTATTGCTACGTACACCAACAGTAGTATATTTAGACTTGATCAAAAACGATTTTTGTAAGGGTTGTTAAGAAGCTAAAGAGTTGTGCCATGACACATCTTAACGATTTTGGTACTTTTTAATATACATAAAGGATTAACAGATATACATACTAGCGTGTACGGTGTTATAACACTGTTATCTATACCTATGTTATAAAATAAACAATGTTGCTCACTAGTTGGTTGTAAGATTTGAATAACAAGATAATAAAAACAAAGTGCTATTGTTTTTGGCAAAGCGCCACCTTTCGGTAAAGATATAGCTAACGAGGTTTTATAAAATATTGAGAGGAAATGGGCAATAGGCCAACATTCTTTCGTACTGTATATATTGTGAAAATGAACTTTCTGAAACTAGGTCATTACAGAACGCAAATTCACCATTTAATTTAGAATATATATACTATACACATTAAAATCATAGATTATTGGCCATTTACATTCAATTAACCAGAAAGCTCATAAATGGACTACATAATCATTTTCATACTTAAAAAAGACTTGATAACTACGTAGGCAATACTACTTTTACAACAGGCTACAACAATGGACCACCTTCTAGTTTACGATTCTCAATTTAAATTTAATGCAAAGTACCTGTTTATAGATAGACTGTTTAGTATCCTGTCAACCACCTTGACCTTAAATTCGGCACCAAATACCACCAAACAAAACCGGAGGAAGTGACGACAGTTTATTCAACTGACCTTTTTTATCGTTTACCTTAGGAGCGTCTGAAAGACCGATATCAAATAAATTGAGTTGAACCTTAAATTATGTATCATAACCAAGCTTTTATCGGTGTGGTATTTCAAATTACGTGTTAATTTATACTTGATAATAGAGTATTTGAATGTGGAATTATACTTTATAATCGAGTATTTGAATGTTGAATTATACTTTAAAATTGTGTTTGAGAATTAATTTATACTTTATAATCGAGTATTTGAATGTTGAATTATAGTTAATAATGGAGTATTTGAATGTTGAATTATAGTTTATAATCGAGTATTTGAATGTTGAATTATAGTTTATAATCAAGTATTTGAATGTAGAATTACAGTTTATAATCGAGTGTTTGAATGTTATATTATAGTTTATAATCGAGTATTTGAATGTTGAATTATAGTTTATAATCTAGTATTTGAATGTTGAATTATAGTTTATAATCGAGTATTTGAATGTTGAATTATAGTTTGTAATCGAGTATTTGAATGTTGAATTATAGTTTATAATCGAGTATTTGAATGTTGAATTATAGTTTGTAATCGAGTGTTTGAATGTTGAATTATAGTTTATAATCTAGTATTTGAATGTTGAATTATAGTTTATAATCGAGTATTTGAATGTTGAATTATAGTTTGTAATCTAGTATTTGGATGTTGAATTATAGTTTGTAATCGAGTATTTGAATGTTGAATTATAGTTTGTAATCGAGTGTTTGAATGTTGAATTATAGTTTATAATCTAGTATTTGAATGTTGAATTATAGTTTGTAATCGAGTATTTGAATGTGGAATTATAGTTTATAATCGAGTATTTGAATGTTGAATTATAGTTTATAATCGAGTGTTTGAATGTTGAATTATAGTTTATAATCGAGTATTTGAATGTGGAATTATAGTTTATAATCGAGTGTTTGAATGTTGAATTATAGTTTATAATCGAGTATTTGAATGTTGAATTATAGTTTATAATCGAGTATTTGAATGTGGAATTATAGTTTATAATCGAGTGTTTGAATGTTGAATTATAGTTTATAATGGAGTATTTGAATGTTGAATTATAGTTTGTAATCGAGTATTTGAATGTTGAATTATAGTTTGTAATCAAGTATTTGAATGTTGAATTATAGTTTGTAATCGAGTATTTGAATGTTGAATTATAGTATATAATCGAGTATTTGAATGTTGAATTATAGTTTGTAATCGAGTGTTTGAATGTTGAATTATAGTTTATAATCGAGTATTTGAATGTTTATTAGTTTATAATCGAGTGTTTGAATGTTATATTATAGTTTATAATCGAGTATTTGAATGTTGAATTATAGTTTATAATCGAGTATTTGAATGGTGAATTATAGTTTATAATCTAGTATTTGAATGTTGAATTATAGTTTATAATCGAGTATTTGAATGTTGAATTATAGTTTGTAATCGAGTATTTGAATGTTGAATTATAGTTTATAATCGAGTATTTGAATGTTGAATTATAGTTTATAATCGAGTGTTTGAATGTTGAATTATAGTTTATAATCGAGTATTAGAATGTTATATTATAGTTTGTAATCAAGTATTTGAATGTTGAATTATAGTTTATAATCAAGTATTTGGATGTTGAATTCTAGTTTGTAATCTAGTATTTGAATGTGAAATTATAGTTTATAATCGAGTATTTGAATGTGGAATTTTAGTTTATAATCGAGTATTTGAATGTGGAATTATAGTTTATAATCGAGTATTTTTCAAAGTCAAAATATAATGAAATATTGTTGTACGACATCGTTGCTCAGTTAACCATCTTAAACGAATTCATTCATTCATTTAAAGCGTGTTATCAACATGTCTGTTTGTATAAATGTAAGCTCAGTGTAACTAATAAGTTATATACTATATATTTATAGAACATTATATGTATAAAATTTAGGTCAATTTTCAAATATCTTTTTATAGTCTGTATCACATGCCACTTCAATGAATTTACAACTTCCGGTGGACGGTAAATGCATGTTGGTGTCTTTGCGAGCTAATCTCATTAACTAATATTAATAAGTTCTTAAATGTCACGGTTCGGTCATGATGTTTTCTAGGTTTGGAGGTAACTTTAAGGCTGGAGAGGGAGGTAAACAGTTCGAGTAACACGATTGGCAAGGACTTTTTTGAGAAATCAAATTCTCCGATATTTACAAAATGCAAATGTTCTTTTTATCATATTCAGCATGGGTCATATCTTACCGAATGGCAAAACGCCTTGTTCTGTGATAGATTTATCAAAATCCCTAAACATAAAATCTACAAAAAATACATCGTTCACACTGTTGAAGATCTTATATTTGTTTTATCATGGACATATTTCAACACGAGGTTTTATTTTCTATCAGTGCATGTAAAATTTTTTAATCAAAGCACTTTATTACGTTGTTCGGACAATTAAGTCATCTTCAATATCTCGCTCAGTTTCGGAAAAATAGGACGCAAAATTCCATTTAAAACATTTAATAAGACAAGAACATGTTTTTTAGCCTTATTTTCAAGATAGCGTAATTGCGGTCGAATTATTTCATTAGACTTAATTACTATGTACTCGTAGTCAGAACAGGGTATGGGGTAAAAGGTAACCATGCTGCAACCCTTACTAAAAAATATTTTACTAAAATAACAATCCCGATGTTAATACTGGAAAAAATATTCGAAAATATAAAAAGTGATGTTGATCTTATTGATATTTGAAATCATTTTATTACGTTTTGTTTTAACGTTCTATATTTTCTTTGTTAGAAATTTAATTCGAACTCTTTGACATAATGCCAGATTGTTGTTGGCTGTAAAATTTTAATGTATTCATTGAATTATCATTGAGTTTTTTTCAAACATAAAACAGGCATTTATTGATTTCAGAATTATTCTATAAAAATATCTTGAAGCTGCAATTTGTTGCGAGCCACATGACACAGTTTATTGGAAATAAAATCGATGAAGAAGCACGTCACAAAAGATTTAAGAATTTACTTGTAGCTGTTAGGCAGGTTATTGGAATGAATGATCCTTTCCATTCTCTCTTCCGTCAATCTAGTTCATTAATATTCCATAAGGTTATCACGTGACCTTTGGGTCCATGTATGACTCACCATCAAGGCTAATAAGGAATGAGTAATGGCGGGTTATTGCGCGTGCATTGACGCAGGACGAGAACGTTATTAGCTGATATTCTCTACTGAATTTTATCATTATTTTAATCACGTGACAAAGATTAACGAAGCTCTATTCTTAGTTTGTCATATTAGAGGTTTCCTTATCAAATTGAGGACAGAGTTTTTAATTAGATTTTGTTTGGAAAGGAATATTGAAAGGGGTTCGAACAAAGGACTTTATTTTTCATGCTCATGACAGAACGAATGAAAACAAAATACGAAATAATAAGAAATATCAGGATTTAGAAACTCAAGGTCAAGAAAATATTTTCTCTTTTTCTGAGATTTAGTTAGCTTCATCTTAATTGACAGTATCCTGGCCAAAATGAATTAAAATGTGATTGTAATCTTTCGTTCACAAAGAACTAATATCGAACGCTGTTATATTTTAAAGATTTAAGATATTCAAGCCAAAGAATCGACAGAAACAAACATGCCGTAGTTTTTAGGACATCTATAATATTCATCCTTTTAAAAAATAATCATTATTGTTATAATTGCAAGGAGAATTAGAATTAAAAACTAAAACAGACTCTTACTAATATTTAATAATATTATATATAATAAAAAATATCAAATAGCACATTTTTATGCAATTTGTATGTCTAAAGCAATGTAGATGTTGTTTTTGTATGATCAACCATAAGAAACAAAAGGCTTCTATTTTATACAGTTAAATGTCCACCACATAGACATTTTTTCCACAAATCTATACAAAATATCTTCTCGAGAAATCATAAAGTTAATACACAATAAGAATTCATGAGAGCAACTACTAAATACACAAGCAGAATCCATCAATACAGATATAACATTTAGCACAAATTTCAAGTTTCTTCTTCAAAAAGATGTCTATTTTTAAAAGACCAATCTTATGATTAAAACACATATAGAATATCTGCTAAAAGTAACATTAATTTTAGAACAAAAACAGAAGTAGACAAAAGTAGACTTTCTACCAGAACCTTCTTCTAATTATTTCAGACAAATGTGGAGCATAACAGTAGACATTTTTTGTAGGTTACAAAATTAGAAATTTGTCATACTAATCATCATTTAATACTAAAGACAAATAAATGTTGAAATACCTCGTGGACAAGACAGTCTCATGTCTGTCACAAATGACAGTTGTGCCATTTGTGGGGGGGGGGGGGGGCAATTTTAGTCTTGAATATATGTAAATAGTCTCTAGAAGTGTACGAAAATCGAAAATCACATAATTCCTTCAAAAATACTTCAAACTAGAAATTTTACTCACTTTTTCTCTATTTGCGTATCTATATGTCACATAATAATTCTGGACACACAGGGATTTAAAGGCTCATATTTTGACGGTGAGTTGTGAACATTATCACTGATTAGCTCTGCTAAAGAAATTCCAGTTTCTGAGACTAAAGCAAGATTGGTCAAAAAGAATGGCATACCTGACAGACCAATACAATACTTCTAGAGCAGATTTAAGCATCTCATTCAGTACAAAAAGCATATTGAAAGTAATATTTTTGTAAGAAAAATATGTAAAGCAAATTAGACATTTTTACACTAATTTTGTAAAACAAATGATACAAAAAGGCATATATGTCATGCAAAATGTGACATTTTTACAGGGCATATTCGATATTTGAAAAACAAATATTTTTACACTGGTAAACATAGCAATCTACAGCAAAAACACAGCAATCTACAGCGTCAAGGAATTTATAAAAACCGTATACAGATACAGAAATGATACAGTTTCTGACACCAAGTAGACCGTTCGTAAAACAGGACAATCGTAGATCTTGGAATGTTGTATGGACTCAGCATCAAGTTTTACTGAATCAACTTCTCATTTTGACCTCATGACAATCTGAGTAACAACGTCTCCTATCGTAATTTTTTTTCAGGGAGCGGAGATGTTAGAAGTAAATTCACTCACAAATTGATCTGATCAATTATGCTGTAATCTGTAAATGAAAAAGTTGTCAAAAGTGGGCTGACAATACAGGATTATGAACGCGAATTTGATGAGTATCTTATTGAATTGACCATTTAATTGGTGAAATATTTTAATAACCCAGAATATGTGGTGTATATCAATTTCATCGGATCATGAATGGTACGTGGCATACACAAAGGAATGAAACATGTGCATTCTGCATAATATCAATTAGACTTGATTTTGGATCACTCAAGAACGAATAAGACACCAACATTTAATACAGTAAGCGATGAGATCTTTATCATATTTTGTATACATTACGTAATTGCGTAGCATACCTTTTTCATACTATAAATGCTATTCGCATGTTTTGGAGACAGATAACTGAAATAAAGGCTTTGTTTGTAATAATGTGCATCACAAATTTAATAAATGAACTTTTGCCAGTTGTTACCTGGTTACCTTGAATGTCAAAATAAATCGAACTAGTCCAACAAAAAAGACCTCCTATTAGTATGCAATGAGTGTTCAGAAGAATACACTGTATGTATTTAACCTGGTTATTGAGTGCAGTCAGACGAGAAAAATGAAACGAGCTATACAATGTGACTTTATCAACAGATATACGGCAAAAAGTTCATGTGTGGTCACGGCTTTTCAATGGTTTACTAGCAGTGTACTCTACTCATTGTTGGCCTTCTTTTATCAGCTCCATATGCCCTTTGGCCTATCTTTTAAATAAATTGTCAAGGGGAGGCTATATTAGACTAGAATCTTAATTTGTATCCACTAAAAAATCATCGTTGCGAATAAGGTAGACCGTGTGGTAAACGGCTGTTGGATTATTTGATTGGTTTACGCTCACTGTAACTTCTACATCTGGAACTCGAGAAAATGTGATATAAATAGATAAAGTTTAAACACCCTATGTTTTTGTAAAGGCCGTAATAAACACGAGAAAAAATTACTGTAAACTGTCAATGAATAAAATGTCGAGAAAATTCAGTGAAATATACATTCTAATTCTGAAAAATGATGTTTTACTATGAATCCCAATACTTGAGATATTTTCGTTGTTTTTCGTCGAGTTGTTTCTTGTTCTCTTTTTGAAAATGAACCATCAATAGAAGACACAATAAAAAGGTGTTTCACAAGGATAGCATTTATCTCCCTTTCTCTTTTCACCATTGACGTTAACAACGATGCAAATTTTAAAACGTGTTTATTTGCAAACAATTTTCAAATTTGTTTATCAATTTGGTAAAAATATCGTAGCTGATCACTAAATCTTGATGAAATCGTCTTCTGAACTTCTTTATGAGACAAAAATAAATGTTTAAACTTGCCCCATCAATTCTTCAACGGGGTGCCAAAAGCCCATTTTTAACACTTGCCATACATTCTATAAAATGACTCGTGTCTCGAACTACACTTGCAGAGTTTGCTGTTTTACAACACTTCTTCTTGTGCAAAGTTCAATAGCTGCTTCCGTTTCACCAATATTTTGTTTGAATTATGGGTTTCGTTTGCGGTTCGGATCGTTAGTAGGCCTACTTGGTTTATTTACCGAATATATATCTAACTACGATGAACTAATTACTTTATCAGTCTGGTTTTAGATCTAATAGTTCTTGTCAATTGAAAACATTAATCAAGCAGTAAATAACAAACTTATTGTTGGTTTTTTTGCTTTGATTTTACAAAAGCGTTGGATTTGATTTCAAATGAGATAATTATTGAAAAACTAAAACTATATAATTTTTCGAATGAATCAATACCTTTCATAAAATGCTACTTATCAAATCGTAATTAACGGTGTTACGTCAATGGAACTCTTTCGTCTTCTCGTAGTATTAAGTATGGAGTACCACAAGGATCAATTTTAGGTTCCCTGTTGTTTCATCTCTATATCAATGATTTACCATTACATATAAACTCTAACTGTGATCCTTCTGCGGATAATACTGCTATTTATACTTCTGGTAAAAGTGTTACTGATATACAACTTGAATTGCAGGAAGATACTGATTCAGTCTTTACCTGATGCTCTTTTAATGTTAAATGAAAAGAAAACCAAATGTACGTTAATTAAAACAGACCAAATAGAGGGAATTCAGGAGATTTATCAGGTGAACTTAACAATCAGTTTATTGGACAAGTTGAAAACCTTAAATTACTAGACAGTCGCAGTGTGGGGTCTCAGTGGGGTCCATAGGCGAAGTCTATTCATTCGCCAATTTACATTGAATAATTTCAAAACAAGATACAAAAGAAACCAGGGAGTTTATAGAATGGTTCTAAAAAAATTGAATGAAGGTCAATAAGAAAAGTTATTGCAAGAGAGGTCATAAAGATGTGTATGTACGTAATATGATACTGGTCAAACATTAGGGCAGAACTTTATTTTGAAACTTTAATTGGGCAGATTTATTGCAATGTAAAGACCTGATGACATATTGTTTACAGTAGACATACCAACTAATTGTAGTCACTGAACCATGGGCAGTACAGAATACTCTTTTTTTGGTAGTAAAAGTTAGGACTGAGATGTTATTGTCAATCAAAATCTCTCATGGACCCCTCACTCCATTGCAAAAATTGTAAATACTAATTAAGAAAGATCTTACTTGAAAAGTTTATAGCTATAATGTTTTATAAATACAACTTTCAACCATATCTGGATAACTGTTCTATAATTTCGTTTCGCATGACATTATATCGGCCGACATATTACTTAGATAACAAAAGATAGCTTTTAAATTAATTCTTGGCTCTAAGTACAATTCTTATTTGTTCTGAATCGTAAAAGGCTTAAACATTTGAAAGTTAATAATAAGATTTTAAATTCTATTCTGTATTTAACACGGGGTCAATGTAAATCATATAAAACTTGTGTAATATGTTCATGCAGTTTGGTTCTAGATATAAGATGGGCCGCAGTATTTTAGTAAAGGTAAAAATTTTCAGAAACTTGTCAGAAATGCCAATAAGAAGAGAATTTAAATTATCTAGACACGATGTTATCAATGAGTTAACAAGTGTTTTAGTTGCATCTGCAGATAAATATTACGGATTTTACCAATTGAAATCACAGAGTTTAGTAATATTATCCACCTGGGATTCCATGAGCATAATGCATTCGAAAATCACATCTATGTTTCTTGCCGAGAGTGACGCATTTACATTGGAATTGTCAATCTCTATTGAAGATGTATTTACATTGTTAAGTTGATTTTGGATCCTAAAAGCAAATACTCAGTCTTGTCATCATTTAATTTGAGAAAAAATCCATAGTCTTATCTCACATATGCATTGTTCCAATTTAGAAAATTGGAGGGTCAGAGAAAGAGAATGATTCAGTTTCATCAGCATATAGATGGAAATTCAGACCATGTTTTCGCACTATATCGCCCAGAGGAGAGGTGTGCAATGTAAATAATATTGGACCTAGAACAGACCCCTGAGGTACTTCATAAGCAAGCTAAGAAGGTAGTATGTCTTAAGACAAGCGTCATAACTTCTCCATAAACGCAATAAAAATGAAGTACATCAAGCCAATAAGATTATATTGGAAACACGCATAATGTGACAGGTTGATAGAGACTGACGTAAAGTTTTTAAATATTTTCTTCACGTTTGCCGGTGATCAAGCCGGTGTGACAGGGTTATTCCTTGCCCTAATGCGTCAATTACAGATGATTGTCCTTATTTTTAGTGTCAAATTAAGCAAACTATTTGATAAATTGACGAATTATCATGTATTCTTAATCATATGATTATGTTCTTATTGCATATAATTAAGAGTTTTAACCAATCATAAATGCCCATGTATGAACAGTCTGGATAAACAAAAAAATAAGACTTTTTGACCTTTCTTGATCGGTCACTCATTGTAATTCTGCTGGTAATTCTCTAATAATATGAATTAGTTATGAACATGTGAGACAAACTGGTATTTTTCCAAGTCATTAGAACACCTCTACTTTCTAATCATATAAGTATTAGCATTTTCATTTTCATAAATCAAAATAAGGGAACCCATCTTTAAACGGTTTAGTCCCTGTGTATCTAGCTGAGCTTTTGCAAATGTATTCCCATGGACGGACGCTACGCAGTACCAACCAACTGCTCCTTAAACCCAAAACTGCTCAACTTGCTTCCAATGGGCGCCTCTCCTTTGGAATAATCGGCCTTTCAATTTAAAACACATCTCTTCACTCTGGCCTTTTAATAAATGATAACAATAATGAAAAAAAATGTTCCTTTTCAATTATTATTGTATTGAGTTGTTTATTTCTGTCCTGTTTATTTGTATTTTTTGTTGTTATGAATTGAATTTTTATGTTCTTCATTATTTTATTTTTATTTTATTGTGTATGTTTTATATGATATTCAGTTTTAGTGTATGTATTAGGGCCTGTATTTTACGGTGTACTTGAACACTTATGTGAATGTGTTTAATAATAATAATAATAATATTCCGTGGAGATCTCTGACGCTACCTTCTCACTTATACCACGCTTGGGGCATGGCGACCATTACATTAATTTAAGTTAGTTTTACGTCGCCGTAGCAGCTCAGTAAGGACGCCTTTCCAGTGTCAAAATCACGTATTCAAACACCGAACTGACCGATATTCTGATTTTATGCACTTATTAAGATTTAATTTGTCTTAGCTACCATAAGTAGTATAAGTTAGAAGTTCTTTTTCAAGTTTTGCATTATTGACTAATTGTGTTTAATTAAATGTACAAATGGCGTAGTTGTATAAGGGCGCCACAACGCCTGCCTCTTAAGACTAATTTAGACCCACGCGACTGACAACTACCATTGTTACTAGTAAATACCCCGAAGTTTTTGGTCGACAAACTGTAGAGGGACCTTTAACATGCACAGCCTGTAGCATGCATGCAAGGTTCAATAAGTCTTCGCACGGGCCTTCATATCATGTGATAGGGATAATATAAACTTGTTCGTCCTAATTTGTTGTGAGACAGAGTGGGAGAATATCTTAACTATGAGAGATTGGTTTAGGAAAACCAACTATTTCTTTATACATGCTGCACAAAATCAAAATTGCCCAAGTAACTATTCCTTAGAAACGAGGCTATTCATCACCTCTCCTTTCACTGCACATTTGATATCAAAAAGATATTTCTGAATTAATAAAGCACGAAATTCAACCTTCCATAACTTTTTCCATAAATCTCGTTGAAACTTTCCAATATGTCACATGAAAGCTTGGCCAATGCTTAGTTTCTGGACAAAAATTCAATATATCATGGCCATGAAAAGCTTGAGCTCGCTAAACTGAAAGTAGAGCACTACATTTTATCAACATCCGCTTGACTGTCACTGCACACAAAACGACTATTTTTAGAATTATCCTTCTATCTCTCATCATCTCATAAAATCTGAAAGAAAATGCAATTTCAGACATCAAATTCCAAATCGAGATAAAAAATTAGTCAAAATTAGGCATGCAAAAACACCAAAAGGGAGGAAGAAAGAGGAGTTATAAAAATAGCACGGACAATACCATCATTTGCATAAAATGATTTAGTGGAGTGAGTCCATCATCAAGATTTTTGGAAAAGGAACGAGTGAACCACACAATTATGTTGTCATTTACACATATTTTTTTATGGCATCTGTACCGCCCTGTCAGTAATTTCCCCTTTAATGATAATTATTCAAGCCCAGTGTGATAAGAACTGAATCACGTGCTTGACTATTTGTTATCTTGACAATAATTGGTTGAAATAGTTGAATATTGTGAGCGGCCTGTGCACTGATAATATTCAATGATACTCAACATATTTTATTAGTCGATTAGATTTCCTCTTGAATCATTCATCCCCTGACAAGGTTTAACATTGTAGTTGTAGTTAATTAGACAAAACCTGCAACAATCGACCTTGGTTTCAATAACGTTCGGAATTTGCTGACCACCATCAACGTAGTCGAGGATACCTGAACAAAATGCATTACATGAGAATGCGGTTTAGTTCAATAAAAGTAATAGAAAAATACAGTACACGAGGGAATGCGTTCTGTCTGTTAAAGAGTAAAACCATCGATGCAACATTCTCTTAAATGGATGTCTTCTTTCTGCAAACGTTTTTACATAGCATGATATGTTGGAGAGGAATTATACACTATTCGCATTCGTGAGGACAAAATCAGTGATAAGCATGAAAGAACTTGATAATATGGCGGCATATCAGTCAACAATACAATCTGAAGGTGGGCCGTGAAGAAGTCTTTAGAACTGTTGAAAAATGTGTCTCTCGTGAACTTGATCTAGAAACGCAAGATGAGTGATCCATGCTAATTTAGTATGCGTTATGCGAGACACTTCACTGAACACCAGTCATCTTATCAAGCTAGAGGACATTATTCCGAATATTGCACAACCTATTTATACTGGAAGAGTACATGGTTTTGCTGTGTCACTAATAATCGCACAGCACTTTTAGTTCCTTTAGGATTACTTCGCATTGGCGGCTATGACATTTGCAATTGCATGTAAGAGCCGGTCGACTAAAACAGCACAAGCGCAAACAAGTCTAAACAAGCTCAAATAACGATAAAAAGGCACAGATAAGATAAATTACATATAATATCGATCGATATTGAGGAACGCAGAAGCAATTTCATATGTCCACTATCTGCCAAAAACAGTCCAACATTTTACGTGTTAACTGTTATGAAATTGATTGTAAAGAGGTTTCCGGGTCATACTTATGTGTATCGTTTGAATATTAATTTTCCAGTTGATATGTCTTGAGTATATTGATAGCAAAACGACCGTCCATAGACACCTCTCAGACACATTCCATGACTAGCTATCAAGATATATCCATCGATTCCATTTATTCCACATCCTCATGGCAGTTCCGATAATCTGTTTACATCCCCCTTTTTCAACATAACTGAGTAAATACTACACTTTCAGGTGTTAATCCTATATTAATTGCCTGTCCCTGAGCTTTTCTTAAACTAACATTCTTGTACATCAAATAAATTTCGATTATCGAATCCTCTTGAAAGACACTATTCAAAACACAGTAATTTTTTTTTTAGATAGTAACCAATTTCTTTATTGGTAAAAATCTGGTTTAAGAACTAATAGTTCTTGTCAAGAACTGAAGTGATCCAACCCCGACCAAATAACTGAACTATTTTTGGAAGTGATGAACCCCCGTTATATCTCAAGAACGAAAGAAATATAGGACAACAACCCGAAAACTATGAAAAATTCATGGGTAATTTCGGGCAAACCAGTCTGCCCATCCCATCATTCAACACCCCGCCTCCAACAGGCCTTCGGCCCGTATCCCTATGCTCTTGTTGGCGCTTGTTTGCTCAAAGCAATGTCTACATGCAAATTCTGACATAGCTAAGTCGACTGAAAATATACAAAACTAAAGCGGTTTTTTTTTCATAGCTAACTTGTTTACGGATAGTTACGGACAAATTTATGTCATTTTTATTGACAGCCATTTAAGAAATGGCGAGTTGTACTCTAATTGATTCTATAAATCATCTATGTGGGCAGAGATCAGTGGTTCCCAACCTATTTCAGCATTCACACCCCTGGAGCAATCACGTGGACCCCAAAAATTTGTTTCATCCACATTTGCAGCATGTGATAGTGTGAGGTGCTCTCTCAACTCAAATAAATTCTACTCCTACACCAGTTGGCCACAACCCTGACACCCTAGTCCCACACCCCAGGATGGGAACGGGGGCTATAGATTGATTAAAAATGATTATTAATATTCTTGCCAACAATGTCAGTAATAAAAAGTAACATACCTTTAACCTCAGACAATATAACAGTAATAAAAAGTACATACCTATAACCTCAGACAATAAAAAATAACATATCTATAACCTCAGACAATATAAAAGTAATAAAAAGTAACACACCTATAACCTCTGACAATATAACAGACAATAAAAAATAACATACCTATAACCTGAGACAATATAACAGTAATAAAAAGTAACATACCTATAAC
>NW_008711143.1:789910-800176 GCF_000327385.1 Lottia gigantea | reverse complement strand
ACCATCTATTCAGTAAATTCGTGCAATGGCCATGTCCACACCGCTTTGAAATCAAGTTATTGAAATCCAGTAAAACATATTCGCTTATACTGTCATTCATTGAACAACATCATCCAGTACAAAACCTTCCCAGTTCTACAACCTTCCAGAGTCAAATGATTGATTAAGGTGTTAAAGCAGTAAAAGAAACGGTATTAATGCGTAGACGATAGGAATGGTATTTAAATTCCCAGGAGGGTGTCTGAGATCTAGTCTGTCGGGTGAAGAAAGATGGAGTTAAAGAAAACAACTGTTGACCAAATGTTGATAATAAAACTCGCAGCCGCCGTGTTGTTGACTGAGAAGATCGCCTGTTTATTCAATCGATGTTGAATCGTTTTATTTATTTGAAGGTTTTCAGGAAAAAAGCCATATAAGTTCTTTATTATATGTAGACCATACATGTTTCACCTGAGCCTTTATTATGAATAATACAAGAGCGCTTATAAAAAGGCATTATATACCTGAGCATTGTTAACGCATTGTAAAACACAACAATGAAAAAATATTGCCACACTGAGCTAGAAGGTTTTTATCAAAATAGGAGCATCAATGATCATTTGAATTATTTAATACATGTAATCCATTCCTTTCAACGATAACAAATCAGCCTCCTTAATTTGACCCAATGATCCTACCAATTCATAGTTTGATCTACTTCAATAATCAGGTTAAAAAACATAACCTAATGAAACTTCTTTCAAATTTTGTTCGAAAATCATATCAAAATTAAACAATGTTGCCAGAAGATTGAACTCTAGTTGTACTTTTCGATTCATGCTAGACGACCTCTCTCCTCATTGCCGTCTCTATAATTCTAGGTCAATTGTGAATACTGTATGGTTTCTGTAGACTATAATGATAGTTCTCTCAGATGTCTGAAAAGTGAAATAATATTAGTCGGGATGATTGGAGTAACGTCACGCGTCGATAAATGTGTGCTATCCAAGAAAACATTTATCTTCCAGACGGATCGATAAACGAGGAAGAGTCTATTTCCATCACGAGGGTGGTAATTGCTCAATTTTATTCGGACATTGGAATCAGCTGGTGTTTATTCAAGGCAACGTCTTTGAAGCAGGATAATTCCTCAGTCACATGGCCTACAAATTTGTGAAACTTATATGAAATGTAATGATGAAAGCTCAATAGATCTTGTCCATAAGCTGGTCTTAACCTTTGAAATCGTGTACAGACGGGTCGACTGGAAATGGTCAAAGAACCAAAATAACACAACTTTGATTGGAAGAGCGAGAACTCAAAATATTACCGAAAACAAATAGCGATAGACTGAGTTAAGAATTACGGTGTCTCCTGTTATATATATATATATATTTGAAATTTATGTGCAATGACTTTCAGAGGTTGTCTTGCAAGTTATAAAACAATTTGAAAATGTTAAGCTTACTATTCTTAGAAATGCATGGGAAATGTTTTATCGGAAGTACATTCTCATGCTTATTCCAGGGAACAGATTCTATTAGTCTATAGGCTACCACGAATGTAATTTTAGTGACAATGGTATTTATCACAATTACACACCGTTGTTCATATCGTTGTTCTAATCATGTACTGGCTTAAAAACTTAAAATAGCTCTGATTTTCATTGGATAAAACTCGTTCAATGGGTCTAAATACATTAAATTATTTCCACCAAGTACAATATTTTTTTTAACCGTGGCGTTACAGGAAACAGCAGGTCATAAATCAAAAAGATTCAGGGGTTGTCTCACAATAGCAGACGACCTGGTTGCTATGCTATAATAAATTTGATACCATTGATGTATCTACACTGGGATATAAATGTATATACATGTATCTCAAATTATCATACAATAGTAATGAACTTCGGTATATAGAGGATTTTCAGAACAATAAATTTTTTTAACAAGGCTTATGGAAATGAAATAGACAGCATCGCTTTTCAGAATGAAAATATAATGATGGTTTGTTTACAAAATACATTTATTGTAAAAAAAATAAAAATGGGATATCTAACTAAGACTGTTTTTGGCACGAGGATAGTAGCGACTAAATATTATTGTCTGCTGCACTGACCACGAAGTTTGGTTTGATGTGATTGTGAACAGCTAGCTGTTGGATTATATTTCCGTAGAATATCGTAGCCAACCAAATGCTACAGTAAAATGTTTCATGCAGTAATTTGTTATTTATTTTCTAAGACAAATTGTTTTTTTCTTCTTTGCATTGCGACGTCCCTGCAGCTCTATTATTTCAATATATTACAGATAGTACTCTTTCTAGATATAGTCTTGATCATCCACTTAGAAAAATGTTTTATGCCCCGAATTGTATCCCAAGTAACTTCCCTAAAGTCAAATATAAGATTATTATACCTTTAAGCCTGAAAAAGTGTGTCAGAAATCACTTAATTAATTCTAATTTTCAAAGATTTCTCTAGGGAGATCCTTCACACTTCAAATACTCTGTACTGTCATTCAAATAAAATACAGATCCTCTGCACTGTTATTCAAATATAACACAGAACCACTACACTGCTACTCAAATATAATACAGATCCTCTGTACTTTAATTCAAATATCATACAGAACCTCTGTACTGTTATTTAAATATAATACAAAATATCTACACTGTCATTCAAATATAATACAGATCCTCTGCACTCTTATTCAAATATAACACAGAACCACTACACTGCTACTCAAATATAATACAGATCCTCTGTACTTTAATTCAAATATCATACAGATCCTCTGTACTGTTATTGAAATATAATACAGATCCTCTACACTGTTACTTTACTAGAATACAGATCTTCTACACTGTTATTCTAATATAATACAGATCCTCTATGCTGTTATTTAAATATAATACAGAACCTCTGTACTATTATTTAAATATAATACAGATCCTCTATAATGTTATTCAAATATAATACAGATCCTCTATACTGTTATTCAAATATAATACAGATCATCTATACTGTTATTCAAATATAATACATATACTCTGAACTGTTATACAAATATAATACAGAACATCTACACTGTTATTCAAATATAATACAGGTCATTTACAATGTTATTCAAATATAATACAGACCCTCTGCACTGTTATTCAAATATAATACAGATCCTCTACATTATTGATATTATTCAAATCTAATACAGAACCTCTACACTGTTACTTTAATATAATACAGATCCTATACACTTATATTTAAATATAATACAGATCCTCTACACTGTTATACAATTATAATACAGATCCTCTACACTGTTATTTAAATATACTACAGATCTTCTACACTGTTATTTAAATATAATACAGATCCTCTACACTGTTATTCAAATATAATACAGATTCTCTACACTGTTACTTTACTAGAATACAGATCTTCTACACTGTTATTTAAATATAATACAGATCCTCTACATTGTTATACAATTATAATGCAGATTCTCTACACTGTTATTTAGATATAATACAGATCCTCTACACTGTTATTTAAATATAATACAGATCCTCTACATTGTTATACAATTATAATACAAAACCTCTACACTGTTATTTAAATATAATACAGACCATCTACACTGTTATTTAAATATAATACAGACCCTCTACACTGTTATTTAAATATAATACAGATCCTCTACACTATTATTTAAATATAATACAGATTCTCTACACTGTTATATAATTATAATACAGATTCTCTACACTGTTATACAATTATAATACAGATTCTCTACACTGTGATTCAAAAATAATAACGATCCTTCACCTTGTTACTATGATTAATACTGATCCTTCGCACTGTTACTTTAATATAATACAGATCCTCTACACTGTTATTTAAATATAATACAGATCCTCTACACTGTTATACAATTATAATACAGAACCTCTACACTGTTATTAAAATTTAATATTAATATAGATCCTCACACTGTTATTCAAATATAATACAAATCCTCTACATTGTCAATTAGATATAATACAGATCCTCTACACTGCTAATTAGATATAATACAGATCCTCTACACTGTTATACAATTATAATACAGATCCTCTACACTGTTATACAATTATAATACAGAACCTCTTCACTGTTATTTAAATATAATACAGATCCTCTGCACTGTTATTCAAATATAATACAGATCCTCTACACTGTTATTTAAATCTAATACAGATTTTCTACACTATTATTCAAATAAAAACAGATCCTCTACACTGTTATTTTAATATAATACAGATCCTCTACACTATTATTTATACAGATTCTCTACACTATTATTTAGATATAATACAGATCCTCTACACTGTTATACAATTATAATACAGATCCTCTACACTGTTATACAAATATAATACAAATCCTCTACACTGTTATTTAAATATAATACAGATCCTCTACACTATTATTTAAATATAATACAGATCCTCTATACTGTTATTTAGATATAATACAGATCCTCTACACTGTTATTTAAATATAATACAGATCCTCTACACTATTATTCAAATATAATACAAATCCTCTATACTGTTATTTAGATATAATACAGATCCTCTACACTGTTATACAATTATAATACAGATCATCTACACTTTTATTTAAATATAATACAGATCCTCTATACTGTTATTTAAATATAATACAGATCCTCTACATTATTAGTATTATTCAAATCTAATACAGAACCTCTACACTGTTATTTAAATATAATACAAATCCTCTACACTGTCATTCAAAAATAACACAGATCCTCTACGCTGTTATACAATTATAATACAGATTCTCTACACTGTTATTTAAATATAATACAGATCCTCTACACTGTTGTACAATTATAATACAGATACTCTTCACTGTTATACAATTATAATGGAGATCCTGTACACTGTTATTTAAATATAATACAGATCCTTTGTAATGTTATTCAAATATAATACAGATCCTCTACTCTGTTATTCAAATATAATACAGATCCTCTACACTGTTACTTTTATATGATACCTATCATCTGAACTGTTAACTAAATATAATACAGACCCTTTGTAATGTTATTCAAATATAATACAGAACCTCTACACTGTTATTTATATATAATACAGATCCTCTACACTGTTATAAAATTATAATACAGAACCTCTACACTGTTATCAAATATAATACTGATCCTTCTCACTGTTACTTCAATTATAATACAGATCCTCTACACTGTTATTTAAATATAATACAGATCCTCTACACTGTTATTTAAATATAATACAGATCCTCTACACTGTTATACAATTAAAATACAGAATCTCTACACTGTTATTTAAATATAATACAGATCCTCTACACTGTTATTTAAATATAATACAGATCATCTACACTGTTATTTAAATATAATACAGAACCTCTACACTTTTATTTCAATTTAATAAAGTTTCCTAACCACAAAATCCAATGGCAAGACCAATCTATCATAGCCTCCAACCTCCCTAACAAGCAACAACGACGAATTCGAGAAGCTCTAGCTATTCAGAGACACTTTCCAGAGATCAACCGCGACAATGGACAGTACATTTCCAAGATATGGATATGTTTTATTCTCTTGCCATTACATCTGATGACGACACGTGTACATAGGACCACTAACAACAATAGCCCGTAACGTCCAAGTGGTGAAGCCGAGTAACCCTGGAAAATAATAAACTCTTCTCTGGAGAAATGTACTGTGTGTCTTGCTACTACTTGTAGCACAATATCTGAGTGCTTTAAAAAAAAAAAAAAAAAAAATATTGTGTTGAAACGTTATGTGCCCAACCTTATTAACGAAGTGTGTTATATTCCATAATATTGTCTTGTGTTTTTGTTACAGATACTTCACACTATTATTGAAAATCAACATATTTTATCTGGTTAAAAATCATCATTTAAACTCGTGTTAAACTCCTGTCTTATGTTTCAGAGAATTTTCCTGTTATTTAAATATTAAAAAAAGATATCCCATTATTTTCTATGTCTGTCCATGAAACATATCTCTGAATTTGCTTGGGAAGCCGCCGTGGCTCAGTGAGTTAGGCATATGTCGAGATAATACCTATACTATTGGTAAACATTTTGTGATTTCAGTCTTTTCAGAACTAACATTTTCATGATTTCACTTTTCGATTTATCTGGTCTCAGTAAAGTAAATCAAAATCATTGTTATTCAAAATATGTAAAATTATGCTTTCTTATATATATGTATCCAAAATTATGAAAATCACTCTTCGAAGTTTTATTTTCATGTCTCAGTAATTGAAAAAAGAATTATTTTCACTTTCACATGATACCATGCAAATACATAGTCAAAAAGATATCTGAGACAGGATTTGTTAGAAATGAATTCAATAGGAAGAACAAAATATTCATACATATGTTTTCTATCGATAAAAAAAAAATATGATATGATACAAATACTTCAGAAATTATTTCTAACATTAATACATTTCCTACAAATTACACAATACAATAGAAGATTATTAGGATAGAAATGATCATAAGTATATGAAAAAAACTACAAAAGAATTCGAGAAACATAGATAGATTAGCCTCCAAAGCATACTTTGTGATAATTTTACAAGATGAAAAT
Organism: Lottia gigantea; assembly: GCF_000327385.1. Lineage (NCBI taxonomy): Eukaryota > Metazoa > Mollusca > Gastropoda > Lottiidae > Lottia > Lottia gigantea. The sequence goes on along the minus strand of NW_008711143.1, from coordinate 793,520 downwards.
ACAATTGTATCTAGGTAACATTCCGAAAAACTTCGTCGAAGGTAGATTCGCCTTTCAAAAAAAATTATTCATATCTGTTTACTGAAAATGTGAAATAATTGTCACTTTTAAAAACTCAATAAGAAAATAAAATGCTGCTATTTCTTATAAATATTTTCAAAGTTTCTCCTTTAGAGTCTCTCAAGAATTCTAGTTCTATATAATTGTTTGAGGTTAAATTATTCTGTAAAATTGACAAAAATTTAATTGAAATTACCTACAGCCACCATTTACCTGAATAGATTAGTAATGGAGTATTTGACAAGTTTACTGCTGAAGTTCTTCTTTTTTTATTTGAAATGCGTCAAATCACAAATAGCATTCAAAGCCTTATCTAGCTGTTGTTCAGAAGTTTTTTTTTTAAATATATGCCTAATGGGGCAATTGTTTGCTTGTGTTAAGTTATTTGATCTGAACTAAGGCCTTCAGCTGAAGTAATGGACACTCGAAAATATATCATACAAAGAGCAGAATTACAAGTAACATTATTTCAATTGACAGAGAATAAATCTATGATATAAAAATATATAGGCACTTGTTTATCATCCATTTTGAATGAAATTCAAACTGAGTCCAAATTTCTTATATGTGTGCTTAAATAACAGACAATGTTGCAATGGTCTTAGGTTGCCATTCCCCTAAATGTTTTCTTCTTAGATCGTGGAAATTATTTGTATGTGTAAGAGCTATGACTTCTCAATTTATATTAATTCGGTCAATAAGTTGAACTTGTTGTCGACATTTTGAATATAAATTAATATAGGGCTCAAAAATAACCAAAATTTGCTAAACATTGCGTATATATCTAGGTTGATATTTACTACGATTTCAACCAGGAATAAATCAGAAAATATAAGTAATGATATCAAATGGCTACGTTGCTGTAAAAATCCATGGTGAATCTGGAGTGAAATATAAGTCACAACTGCAATATGACCGATAAATGGTCACACGGCTTCGTGGTAGAGAATGAACAGCTATCGCCACCTAGTGGATGAAATTTACAGACTGTAGGATGTGTTGCTTCGCGGAGCTATAATTTGATTTTAGTTCACGTTGCTGGTCAAATTTAGGTCATGGAAGTTTTACGCATTGATAGAGTAGGAATATAAGTTTAATAGACATCAAAATGGTTTTTAGGTCAGTTACTTCTCTATGCACCAATGCAATTGAAAAACAGAACAAAATCTGTAGATAGTTTTGCTTGAAATCGAATTTCTGCAACATACTATTTTTGTGAAACTTTCCCTACTTGGAAGGCTGCCAATGACCTGATTAGCTCTTGACCTACTTAGTTGGCATACCTGCGGCGTAAACATTCCAGGGTGGCAAAAGTCAAATAATCACGTGGTATGAAGAGAAATATCTCATTGGCTAAAAGAATGCTTCGACAAAAGGACAATTACCTTTGATAAACTATATATTTATTTTACAAATGAATTGTTATCCAGTTATCCGAATGAATAATGAAATATGAATAAATGAATATTCTTATTCCATTCAGCAATAATATTATTTTCGATCTTTTAAGTGTTCTTTCGCCTGGGAATATTATTTATTTATTTATTTTTTTTTTTTTTTTTTTTTTATTTACTTTATTTACTATTTTTTTCATTTTTGTATTTTATATATTTATTAATTTTTTCATTATCATCTTTTTTTTTATGATATGTAAGGAGTTTTACGACCGACTTTTCTGCACCACGTGGTCTAATTAAGACGGGCAACGCCATGCAGAGTGCAATGAGGGAAATTATGTCAGGACATCTGTCGAGGTTCCTGCACACCCCTCAACACGCGGAGCCTTGGTTTATTTTCCCATCCGAATGACTAGATGCTTTTTCCATGACAGTCCCTCTTAAATGCATCACTGGCAGGGGGAAACTTGGTTACAAAATTTATAATCTTGACCTATTTTAGTTACAGCAGATTATCTATAATATAATATGAAAGAGGTTGATATTTTGAACTGATATAAAATACCAATATACTGAAAGAAAAAGCTTCCAAGTCTTTAGCAATTTCAACCCCATTTTCAATTAAGTTGTATCATCGTTGAGTCTCGTGTAGCAAGAATATGGATTTTAATTCTTACACTATTATTTTATATTTATTTCAAATTCATTAAAAATATTCCACCAGAAATGCTACAAAAACCACATACATCGTAAGAAATATGAAAATAGGCAGAGGAAACGTTTTTTGCCAAAATGATGATGTTGAAAGTTAGCTTTTATACGTTAGATGAAGGAATCGAAATTATTTAGAATGAAAGCAAGATTTTTCTTCATTGGTAGCCTAACGAAATTATCATTGCTTAACATTATAAATTTTGATTCCCACGGTCATGGAAAATCAATGATGATGTAATTGATTTTCTACATCAGTGATAAAAGAAGACATTGTTTGTTTATACTCTTTATTTTGTAGAAAAGGTGGAATATTTCCAGAATATGCCATTATTTTAGCTAAGAAGTCGACTCATTTACATCTTCGCCATCTTTGACGTCCATGGCAATATGGTCTTTACGTTATTGGGCAAAGTTCCCACTTCTAATCAGATAAGATATTTATGCGATATAAACATTTCACATTTTTGCAATCGTCGTGGCAATTTTTTTCGCTTCACGCTTGTGGCTGCATTTTTTTATATTTTTGTTTATATAAATCCTAACCACCAAAATTGTGTTTCAATTAGTAACGTTATATTTAAAGGAGGATGATTTGTGTGTTGAATACATAAATAGTCTTCAGAAGTACTTGAGCTGTGCGATAATCCCTCCATTCTCAAGAGAACTCTTCATGGTCATTTTAACTTTCAAATGCAGATGATTCTAGACACACATGGCTCAAATTCCGATGGTAGGCGGTGAACACTATTTCTAATTAGCTTGATTTAAATATTTCAGTTTCTGTAAGAGTGGTCAAAAGGATGGCGAACTTGTCCCTGTAAGAATCGTAGACTTTAATACTACAAAACGAAACTATTCAGTTGTGTGGAATTTTTATTAACGTCAATATTATGGAATCAAAGATTTTTTAAAAATTAAAACGAAACTTGTTATGCTGTTTGACCTTCAGAGTTACAGAGTTATTTCAGAATACCTTAATCCTTTCTGATTACTATACAGAACTTGATATTTCGCATTGTATTCTCTACATATACTTGTGTGAGTATTATATACAAGTGCGTACTGTATAATAGCAACACTTCTGTTATCGAAATCCATTTCCACATGAGCGCAGATGCCAATGACGTCTGTAAACCGTTTTTCACTCCATGTACAGAAGATGCCGGGTCGTTATCAACGCACACAGGGGGACACAACAGGTAGTGACTTTCATCCCTCCATCTCAATCACGTGACCAAACCATCGATATGACACTAAAACAATCCTATGCGCTAAAGTAGGTTGTTTTTTGGACAATCAATTTTTGCAACAGTTCATTACTTTTTGTGCTTTGTTTCTTCGTCTATTCAGTATGTAAAGTCTTTGAATGGCATTATGCAATTGTGAGTACGATATATAGACACAGCTTTATGGAACAACAATCACTGGATAACGTTTTA
>NW_008711143.1:727116-789806 GCF_000327385.1 Lottia gigantea | reverse complement strand
GAAATGTTGCATAAAACTTTAACCAGTGATTGTTGTTCCATAAAGCTGTGTCTATATATTCAGTATGTAATAATTTAAAACTTTGTAACTGTGATATTTGGCAATTAAATGAAGTTGATAGGAGTGGTTAAAGTTCGCTGTCTTACAAATAGTTTCCAACAATCGCAGTGAAACGAATTCGTAATTCGATCCATACAAAAAAATCTCCACTTTTTGGAATGAAAGGTATCTTCATGTATCGAACATGACCTCACGATACAGGTATCGTGGCATGTCAGATCGCGATACATCGAATAAACTATATATCGTACCATTGCTACTTTCGAGTTGTGCCTTAACACGTGTGTATTTAGTAGTCGGAGGGGTGGGGATGAAAAAATTGAACGATATACTTGTGCGTACTAATATACAGGTGCGTAATAGATACAACTGCGTACTACATGTGCTTTCTATATACTAATGCGTACAATACTCTTGTGTATTATATATTGGTACATACTATATATGAGCGTACTATATACTAGTAAATATTAGTGCGAACTATATACCGTTGTTTACTAAACATTGGTGCGTACTATGCGTACTAATGAAATGCCGTGTACTAACTGGTTTCTACTATATGTGCGTACTATTATGCTAATGCTTACTTTATACTGGTTCGTACTCTATACTGATGCGCACTATATACTGGTGCGTACTGTTGGGGATATTACAAAAAAAAAAAACGGTATGAAAAAAAAACCGACGACACGATATGGCATTTTTTCCTATACCAATATACCTTTGCGATATTATCTTGACGATATTTCGCGATATCAGACGTAACAAATACTTTATTATCACGAGATTTTAGGACTGAGCCAGCTTAAACGTTGACAAACCTCAACTATTGATTCTTTAATTCAGTTTTCGAAACACTTTCGGGATTTTATTTCATCAATTGGGACAAATTTAACCTTTTAGAAACCCTTAATAAAATATGTAACATGGCTCCTTAACGGCTTGCCATTAGACAACTACTTTCTATGACCCGGGTTATTTAGTTACATTTGAATCACAGCTTAATAATAAATCCAACTTTTTCAGCCCATGAATTCCCTACCTACAATATATTGGTTCTTCCGAGAAATGTGCATGATGTGTTCTTTACATGTTACAGTACCTTTATCTCATACTCTTGCATATTTGTTAACGCTAGAGTTTGATAAGGGAATGATATGCTTGGGTTACGTTGCCCTGTCAGCATCAAAATTTGACAACATGTTTTAGATTTTGGGCCTCATGCGCTAGTTTACAATAAACGAGATACTTTATAGCATTACAAAGAGTCCATTTCCGGAAATTTTCTATATCACGATATTTGAACCTATCGCAATACACAACAAGCATTCTCATATCGCCAACTCTAGTATATACATGTGTGAACTATAAACTGGTGAGTACTATTTATATTTGCGTACTACATACTAGTGAGTACTATATGCATGTGCGTACTATATTGTATACATGTGTGTATTGTATACATGTGTGTATTATATGCAGATGCTTATTATATACAGGTGTGTACTATAAAGTTGTGAGTATCATATACTGATGCGTACTACATACTTACATACTAGTATGTACTATATACAGGTGCGTATCGTACACTGATATGAACTATATACTTGTGTGCACTATATGATAATGCCTACAAAATATAATTGCGCATTATTGAAGTTAAAAGTAATACCAAAGTTACGGAAATATATCTCGAATTCAACAAAACTTAAACCACATGACCTTATGTATATATGATGCGTGTAAATTACTTTGCTTCGACTTGATATTTCAGTGGTACTAGTCGGAGGGGTGGTGGTGAAAAAAGTGTGTAGTCGTTCAGACATGATGTGCACACTAAAGGATGTCACAACAGTTGGAAACTGGGCTAATACCACTGTTTTGCACATCTTCATTACCCCATATTGAAAAGCGAGACTAATTTCTATGCACAAAGTTATGCATTGTCGAAATTTGTAAAAACAGAGGTCAAGAAAGTCACCTCATCTTTGGGGGAACAGACATAAAACAGAGTTCTTTTAACAATATTTGTTTATTTTGTTGACAAAGAGCTAAAAACAAACAAACATAACAAGGGACGAGTTTTTAAAAACAAGCAAATAACTTTTATTTATTATATAACACGATTTCCTTAACAACTTCCTCTCTAATAGTAACGTTTGAATGGATTCAGTCTTTTAAATTATAAATATAACGGCTGACCGAACCATCAAATCAATTTTAAGTTATTCAAGGCAAGGCAACTCGAAATCAAGCTTTTCTTTTTGAAAAATCGTTACCGATAGCTAAAATTAAATTCGCTCATGAAAAAATAATAACAAAGGACTTGGCTCAAGGCTTATTCGACCTTTGGATCTGTCAGCTTAACAGAGCCCTCTTCACCTAAAGCACCATTTCCATTTTTGTTTTGGGTTTTTGAATTAACCTTTGAACTTTTTTCGGGGTAGGAAGTGTCCGTTACTGAGTTCTGAGTTTTTAGATAGTTATTTTGAACGTTCGAAGGATTACTTTCACAACTGATATTGTTCTTGATTTGTCCTTCCTTAGCCTCGGAATTCACAATTTCATTGATAATGGAACTGTCTAATTTTCGTTTTTTCGGAATATTCATTTCGCATTTTTCAGCTTGTCTTTTCCTGTCATTTTGATTTTGAGTTGTTACACGGTTTGTCGTATTCAAAAGCACAGGGGATTCGACAGAGTTTTCTGAATTCTTATACGAATTCATAATTTTTCTTACTTCGTCCTTTTTTGTTCTCATGACGATTTCACCTCGTTTTTCATTACGGAACACTGGGCTTAGCGGACTGGTTGGGCTAGTGGGGCTTAAAGACGATATACTGCCACTGTTAGGACTGAGGGAACTTACACTTCCGCTGCTTTTCATTTTCGAGTCGTTTCGTTCATTTATTTGTTTCACAATAACGTCAATGGCTTTTTGTTTCTTTGTACGAACACTGAAATTATCAATATCACCATTTCGTTTCGCAATGTTATTCACGATGGATGGAACGGGGGTAGTATTGTGATACATGTTTTGCTCTGTGGATACACATATTTGCAGTTCGCGGTCAATTGGGCAAGTGGTCGAAACACTTTCAGTCTTGTTGGCCATTTTGGCAACATCAGTTTTCCCTTCGTCATTTGTAACAATTTTCTTAGTGTCTGGAACTTTCACATCAAAGATTTTATTTTCCATCTTTTTGCCGCTAAAATTGTTATTTCTAATGGAATTGTTAATGTTTTCATTTTTCACCATTTTGACTACATTATGGTCTCTTACAGCACTGTCGTCATTTTTTGTAGACTTTTTGTTTTCTAGCTCCGATTGGATTTTTTTCTCAGATGCTTGACTTTTCAGGGTATTGTCGTTGGCGTTATCGATTTTACTATCTTCAATGGTTATGCTCTGAATCTTATTCAGTGCTTTATCCTCTGTCACTTTATTGCCCATTGCTTGTTCAACTTTCTTCTTACCTAATCTAATGTCTTTAGTTGGTCCAACCAAAGTCATGTCGCTTTTCTTATGTTCAAAAAAAGACCTGTGGCTGTCCTGACTGACAGCTGCTACTCTTTCAGTTGATTTCGAATTGACGTTTTCAACAGTTGCGATCTTAATAACGTCGCCTGGAGATTTCTTTACATCCGTCGTATTCGCTTTCGTCACTGTAACTTCACATTTATCAGAGAGAATGGTATCATCTTTATTGATTTCATCAGCTTTTACATCATTGTCTTTGACTGTAGATTTGACGTCACATTTGACGTCATTAGCGTCAACAATATTTTGGTTAACCGTTTGCCCTTTGTCAATTTTCTTTTTTTCGTGCGATTGGTCTTCTCCTTTTAAGATATTACTTTCGTCAATAAGGGTATTTTCGTTTCGCTTATTAGAGGTCTTCTCACTATCCTTATTGCGTTCGCCATCAATGTGAGAACTAAGTCCCGCCATAGCACCACTTTGGTCGTTTTCGTTGATTCGTCCCAGTTCCGATTTTCCTTCATTTTGTTTTCCAGGTACAACTTTAGAGCCTTCAGTACTTATTGTTTTAGTGGATAGGGAACTAGTAACATAGTTTTCACTTAAAATCTTTCCAGTGCTTTCTGGCTTCTTATGATCGTCTGGAACATTTTTGGTGATGCTTGGGGACAAAGATTTTGTTTTAATTTTAGAACATTTTTGTTTCAAATACTCCCAGTTTTTAAAATCTAGTTTCTTTTCAATAGGTTTGGTCTCGGATGATGAGGCTTTGCTTTGGATCAATGTGCTTCTTTTAGGATTCAGCCAACTCTTCTCTTGCTGTTTTCCAGAAGGTGTGACGGGCTCAGAAAGTTTGGTACCTTTCGATAACTCAAGGAGACCAATTACAGCGTCCTCATCATCTAGTCTTTTCTGATAATCAGGTTTTACCGACAGACTTGCCTGGGAAGACGACGTCTTGTGGTTAAGTGGAATATCAGAAATACTCTTTGATGAAGTGATATTGTTGTTTAACGCTGGCTGTGATGGAACTGTGGCAGTGGTTTGTAATAGTGGCAGTACTTTGTTTGATTTGTTGACGTGTTCGTTTGTTATGTTTATCTGTCTGGACTGCTTACTGTTCTGTGGTTTAGATTTGGATTTGTCTGTGTCTCTACTTATTTGTTTTGGTAGATGGGGAAGTACATCACTTTGCTTTGATTTTTGTTTTGGGGTAGCGGATTTTTGTTTTGCACTTTGATCTTCTTTTGAATTCATCATATCAGCTTTAGGTATAGCTTTCTTCCGACCTCTATTGGATGGGTTGGTTTGTTTGGTTGGTGTGGATGACTGTTTTGGTGCACTTGATTTTATTGTACTATTCATTGTTGAAGACGATTTACTTGGACTGTCTGATAGTATCTGATTTTGCTGTAAATTGGTAGCAGTAGAGTAGGCAACGGGAGTACGATTGATTTTTACTGTGGGTGTATTATTTGATAAATGCGAATAAACTGGAGTTTTTTCTGGCATGATTGTGCTTGGTGGCTTCGTTTTGGTGGAAATTTGTGTCAATCTGAAAGGTTTGCTTGGTGATGTTTGAATGTTACTGGGTGTAGTCTTTGGTTTGTCAACAAGGGTAGTGTTGCTAGTAAATTTTTTCTCAATCTCCGATTCCTCATCTGTTAAATGTGGTTTCCAAATTTTAAATTTCTTGACAGAATTGGTAGTATCTGATGTAGATGATGAGTTAACACTTGCACTTATACACTGATTGTTTACTAAGGCTCCATGTGGTTTGTTCGAATCTGGGGCGTTCGAATTCTTGGTTTTCAATGAATCACAGTTTTTGGTTAGTTTATCGAGATGAGAAGATTGTTCTTGTTTTACAATCAAAATCTTCTCTGGATCACATTTAGTTGTAGAAAGAACTGACTTTAAAATCACATCATTGAGTCTATTGTAGGGCATATGCATGTTAAAATCAACTTTGGATTCATGTGGATCGGTGCACAATTCCGGCTTGACGTCATTAGTTTTAATGTTATTTCCAGGCCGAATAATTGTATAGTTCTTCTTCTCTTTAGGACGTTTCGGTAAGGAAACAACCTTTGATCGCACACCAGTGTCGTCACTAAAATCAAAAATATCACTCTTGCGTTCGTTTTTGACACTGTTTAACACATTAGTGCAAGTTTTATCTATTTTAAGTAGCTTCATTGAGTCCACAATCTTTGTGTCATTTAATAACTGTGAATCGTTATGTTTGCTCTTTTTTGACGATTTTGAATAAATATCTAATTTAGAGAGTTTCGGTTTCACAAAATGATCGCTGAGGCGCGTCAGTTTATGTTTTCCATTCATTGGAGTTCGCGGTTTTATAAATACGCCCGATTTCTTTGAACGGGGTGAATCTTTCCATCTAATTCGTGGTCGCTCATCCACAGACGAGTCACTGTCAGAATTATTGCGTTTTACACAATTTTCATTGACGTCACGAATAATAGTGCACTTATCGGTAATTGCATTGTCCGTATCACTGTCATCAAAGTATTTAGGAGACCGAGCAGAGCCTATTTTTATTGGCGATTCGGACGCTGTAAAGTCTAATAGATTGGCTAATTTCCTTTCCTGTCTCGCCTTACATTCACTTATACGACGTCTACGACCTTCCGGTGTGGTGATGACGTCAGCAGCTTTGGGTGGAGACTGACAGATGATATAAAACAATCGTAATGGTTCCGTCTGAAAAGAGAATTTAAAATTGTTGCGGAAAGATGGACTACATGAAAAGAAACACTGTAGTTATTATTCATTCAATGTCCTATTTCAACTTAATTCAAGAACAAAATAAGCGGGTCAGAGTCATTTTGACATTTTAACTAATGGATGATATACTTTTCACTCAGGAAATCCGTTGTCTGTTTTATTTATTGTATCAACATCTAAACAAAATCATTTAATATGAGGTCCCAGAAGCTGATCAAAAATTTTCGGTTTTCTTTTTTCTTTATGCACTGTGCATGTCGAGGTTCTGCAGTCATCTATCCTCAAACCAAAGCACATCACTTATAAGTTGATGTATTGTGTATACAATTTAAAATAATATAGTACGTTTTGTCAGATTGCTAATTAACATTACTGTCAACAGAATGCTCCACAGACGACTATCGAGGGATTGAGAATACAGGCTTGTGATAAACTAAGCTCTTACTTTATCAGCAGACCCATGGTTAAAATAAATAGTATGACAACCTTGACTATTAAAAAAGGCCTATTATAATCTTAACCTGTTCTATATCTTTTTAACATTTTACAGTATTGAGGATTCCTCATAAACGAGGTAAGCTAAGTATTTTCCAATCAAAAAGTTAGGCTTGGACCCCAGGCTCACCCCGTATATTAGCCCTGATATGATAACTCACCCGTCTCCAAGTGTAGAGATTAGCGATATCATGTAGTGATAAATTATTTGATAATTCTACACGACTATGATAAAACTGAATCTGGAAAAAAAAGATATAAAAATAAGGTCATGCAATGTGGTATAGGACAGTAAGGGTCATAAAATAAGCATTAAAAGCAAGAAATGAGATTAGATGGTAATGTCTGTAAATTACGCAACTATCATAATTATTATTACATGTAAGAAAAAACTTACAAAGAGATGAATCATAGCCTTTGAATAAATCCGAACGTTTCCTTCAATTTGCATGTAATGGTGAATGATAAATTTCAATAAAAAAATGCAATACATCGGAACAAATACTGAAACATTGGTAGTTCATTTCCATTTTCTAATATGTATCGCTATACACAACTGTTAAACCACCTGTTACTTACCTTGAATTTTGAAGGCACTGAAAATTTGACAGTAATAAATTTTTTAAGGTGACCAACAGTTACACCACTAGGACATAATAAATATCTTTTATCGCTTATCTGCAAAAAAAAATTACGAAATATATTCAATTATTGCAGAGTTATTAGCATCATTGGCAGGATTTTCATTTATTTTTACTCCGAATTAATACAGATGTAGCTAATTTGTGTTTATCTTCAGGTTACTAGGTTACTACATTTGCTATCCATGATCTGACGAGATTATAATTTTTTTGTCAATTTTGTTCTGTGAGGTTTTAATAATGTATGTATGTTGATATGTAAATAGTGGTTAGACAATACAAGACAATGTTGAATAATGAATTTTCCTAAACTGAACTCCTCATATAACGTAAGAAAATTGAACAACATTTGATTGGAAGAATATTAAGATGCATTATAATTATTTTGTCAGATCGTGGATGGCAATTTGAGAGACAAAATATAAAACGAATCAGTCAGATTTGTATTTTAAGGGACAGTTGCGCCATGTGTCGTGTTCTACAGGTTGTCATGAAAAACGAAAGATAAGGCGGAATGTAAAACATGTCTCTGTGACAGTTAACCCCTTGTATAGTGCAAATTTATTTACATTTTACGAGCGGTGCAACATCTAGGAATTATCTTTCCACAATAACTTTTTATATTTTTGTGAGCATTTGCAGAAGTCTTATAATAATAAATCAGAAACATGATTGAAAAAAAAAATCATATTTACCTTTGCTTTTTGGGACTCGGGAGGATGCCCACTGAAATGAAACAAATATTATTTAGTCTATTTGTATGTAAGTAAATACAAAAACTAACGATTGAACATAAGATGTTTAATTTGTCTACAGTCATGTGGGGTTCGAAAATGACACCAAACATAAATCGCATAGATATACTTAACATTTTCCAAAATATGCTTCATCGTTTGCATTTATAGTGAACGAAATATTCCAAAGTGCACATATACACATTATTGATAAAAAAAAAATTACAATTATTCTTACTTAGCACTAAGTTCCAGAACCAAACTGATTTGTTCTTCTTCAACCTCCTCGGATTTTTCCATACACGCTTCACCTCGATCTTCTAAAGTAGCGTCTTCACATTCTTCAGGATGTTCGCCATAAAACTTTCTCCTGTTGGCCATCTCAGATTCAAATAACCCCGGTACAAGTTTATATACCAAATCTTGTAAGGTTTTATCAGCTCTGTAGACCAAAAAATACATTATCAATACAAACTGATATGAAATGGAGTTTTACGTCTTAGTTTTCTGCCTCTGCTCGCAGAAGGAAATGTTATGATAACAATTTTGTCATGATGTAAAAAGGTGAATGAAATGAGGAATATGATAATTAATGCCATTAAAGATGATTTTCATTATTTTTTAGTGTCAAATTTAGCAATCAATGTGATTAATTGGTGTTTCTAATGAATTATCATGTATTCTTAATCATATCATTATAAATCTTATCATATGTAATTAAGAGTCTTAACCAATCATAAATGTCCATGTATATACAGCCTGGATAAACAAAAAAAGAGTTTTTGACCTTTCTTGATCGGTCACTTATTGGAATTCTGATGGTAATTCTCTTCTAATTTAGCGAATTGTGAATTAATTATGGACATGTGAGACAAACTAGTATTTTTCCCAGTCATTAGAACACCACCACTTTCTATTCATATAAGTATTACCATTTTAATTTTGGTAAATGACAATAAGGAAACCCTTCTTTAATACCTAGTAGGCACATCCACCTCTGTTGTTTGTATAAAATAAGCCTTCGCGTGAACATGCAATTAAATACAATTGACCAAGGTGATAGTTTAGTTAAAACAATATCAAACATTACCTGAGATTTTCCAATGGTTTTGTTTTGTGGACCAGGACATCGCAGAGGGGACACATCTTACTGGTTTCAAGATATCTTACAATACAGGTCCGGCAGTCTGAAATACAGCAAACAACCACATTTTATTTCTAACATTTAATATCGTACGATAATTTTTACAATAAATTTATGTATAATAATATGTAATGTATAATTGCACATAGATTTACACTAACTATTACCATTTCATGTTATGTTCACCTCACTTTAGTGAATATGATTATACAAAAAAAAGAAAACTGTGAAAGCCTATAAATATTTTTTGTTGTTATTATTCTTATTTTTTTTTTACATGTTAGAAGTCTAGAAATTGTTATAGCTAAGTTCCTACATTCAATTTCCCTAAGCCAAATTCGAAAGCAGCAATATTATACAGTGGTGTAACCTATATTCGTGCATATAAGGATTCAACATCGAATTTCGTCAAAATTAAAAGAACGCAAATTTTTTTTGTATGTCTTAGAGGTTTCCCAAGATATTCTACAATTCCTTCAAAGAACAATAATTTAGAAAAAATGTGACTGACAAAATTAGATAAGTAAAACGTAAGAGTGATTTAATGCTAAAATTCATTGAAACAACATAAGAATATGGCCTACATTGTGTTGCATAGAATTTTCTGCTGACACGGAATCCCCAGTTTTATCACGTGACTTCGTTCATAAGCTATATTCTAGCAGACGACACTTGGAATTCCGATTACATCTTGGGATTATAAGGAAATTCGGCCGATAGAATATTATTACATTTGGTAATAACTGAAATGCGCAATTTTGTATTTGTCAAAGCATACGTTAATACATTTTACCTTGCTTGAAACTACTGGATTCATTCTACTAGCTGACATTGAAGAGATAACCCATGTCAATTATTAATCATTCTCGGAGATACACGAAAAATAGGTTAGCACGAAATTAGGTTACTTGACTGTACTAAATAAATCATTATGTTACATGTGTCTAAATAGATAAATAAATCGCAAATGCTCCATTATTAAACGTAAATAACATGATATTATTATGCAAGTTAATTTAATTACAATCGATGTCTGAGAACAGAAATCAATTCTGATCCATCAATGACACAAGTTTTGATGGACATAAATAATTGGTAAAAAATGAATTATATAACAGAATTCCCACAATTTTACGTATACTATCAAGGTATCCTGAGCATATCTTGAGGAGGCTACACAACAATTGATTCACAAAAATGACTGGCCGCTCCAATCTGTTGACTGTAATCCACTGGAGTGTGCCATTTGAGATTCTCCTAAGGAAAAGGTGCAGCGGGTCAGCGGGACAAACTGACTGAACAGGAACTGAAAGGCAGGATAGTCGCTTCTTAGGAGCAGAACTTTTAGATGAGATCCGGAACAGCCTCTCAGGATGGTGGTCGAAGAAGACACATTGAACACAGATTGAAATATGTAAGTTTCCGTGATATTGGATTTTATTTATTTTGTTCGGGTCAGTACTAGTACAATTTTTATTGCATTACTTCCATATTTTCTGGATTGGACAACGACATCTTGAAGTATATCTGTGAGAATTTTGAAAGAGATCAGTTTACCAACAGCTGAGATACTACCCGTCGAACTTTGGGACGTTTTTTGCGGAACCCCCAAGTTCTTTTTTTTTTTTCTGTTAAACCCGATATATTAAGGTTTTGGGGTTTTTTTGCCTTAGAAAACAGTTTACACAAGATATCCTCGCTAATCCTCCCAAGATATTTCAGCAGGTCAAAAAGAACTTTGTCATATAGCAGTTCCAAGCCACACTGGACAATAATGAAGCAAACATGTAGATCTAAGGTCTAATCACTATGGTCTATGATCATGGGGAGTTTTTAATATCTAAACAAGTAATAATACGTACAGGAATGTAGACATTCTATTATAGTTGTGGCATCCACAAAATATCCACCACATAAAACACATAGCAGATGTGGATTTACCTCTGTTACTGGTATCCGACCCTTCCTTAACATCTTAGCTGTAATAGAGAAATACATACATCAAACATAAATTTGATAAGTGGTTGCCTAACAAGATATGCCCACTTCCCTGTTAAGTTATATCAAGGTCGGTCGCCTATCTATGTCAAATTGTACCAAAAAATCTATTTCGTCCAAGATATAGTTAAAACAAACAAATAAAATTTCATTGACATAAACTGAACTGTCACCTCTATCGCGTTCACAAACAACATTTAACATAATATGTTATGCATATATTATAGCGTTCACATACAAATTTTGACACATTTACTAAGTCAAGGGCAAAAACTCAAAAAACGTTCATCGAAAAATCATAAAAACTCGTACTTGATCAAGTTCTCATCTATTTAATGATGACACCGAATTTCATTAAAATCAGATAAAAACTGTCTTTATTGTGTTCACAAGCCAATTGTGGACGGACCGACGGACGGACGGACAGGGGCGACGACATTAGACGCCCACATTATGATAATGCGTATAACAATGCTCCTATGTTCTTATACCTTAAAATAGATATCACACAAAAAAGCGAGGAGCATGATGAACATAACACAAACTTTGCATCCAGATAGCGGTTTGTTCAGAGATGCAAGTTTAATGAATAAATTAGCTAAATGATCGATTCCACCACTATCTAGAACTTTAACGACCGATATTAACCTGACACAGAACCTTAACGACCGATATCACCCAGATTCGGAACCCTAAAGACCGATATTAACCTGATTCAGAGCCTTGCTGATCGATATTAGCCTTCTCCAGAAATTTAACGATCGATATCCAGAACCTTCAAACTAAATATCACCATAATCTTGAAACGTAACGATCGCTATCACCAGATCCGGAAAATATCGATAACCGTTTGCAACGACGATTATTATATAAATAGAAATATATATCATAATGAGTAAATAATAACATAAGAGATGTTATGACTAAGTGATAAATATAGATAGAAAATAGTTTTTCACATAATGGCTCTGTTGGATATCAACAGGATATATCATCAACTGTAAACAATGTCTATCATAATAAGTAAAGAGTCACAAAATCATTATGGAAAATCAACGCAGGCAAATAAATTGCGCACGTGGATATCAGTTTTGAGTTATATTTTACTACATAAAGCAAATTCAATCAGGGTCATATATTATATTTTCTCTGTGGAATTAATAGATAGTTTAATTTATATAGTTTCGTCAACACTTTCAAAGTGGGTCAGTATATGTGCAAAGCGTTCGGTTCAATACTTTGAGCAATAAAACAAAGGCGAAGCGAAGAGTAACTACAACAATTTTTGTCGGAGATAAAAGTGATGGGGTAAACCTAAAAATAAGTCACATCTACATGTATTTGTGATAACATTGTTTTCGCACAACGAACATGTAAACACATAGATGTACATATATGTATTCAAATACACAACGCATAAACATAAATATGATTATACCGCGTTTCCACTGAGAATTGCTTAGCTTAGAGCCAGAACGCATTACGTTTACGTAATCGTTCCCGAACGATTTTACCCTCCATCTTTAAGTCGCACATTATTGACAACTACCGTTTGGGCCATAGAGAAAAGCAAAAAACCGGAAAGACCAGTACGCCCCTATTGCCGAACGAGATAAAGCTGGCTTCTTGCGTTTCCACTGAGTAAAGTTTGCTGAACACAAAAAGACAGGCTTTCAGTTCCCGAACCGTAACGCTTCGACAATTGGCCCAGTGGAAACGTACGAAAGCTAGCGTAAAGCCGGCTTTTACCCTCAGTGGAAACACAGTTTATTATGTGCAACCCTATACTCGTAGAAATATACAAATAAACAAACATGAAATATGGCATATTTAAATATTAACAGAATAATAATATGTTATTCTTTGTGCTTGTATATGGATTATTTATTGAGTTAACTGTTCATTCTTAAATTTTATTTGAAATCATAATTATGAATCTACAATACTAATAGTCAGCTGTTTTTGTTTTAGTTTGACGTAATATATTTATCTGTTAAGGGTCATGACCTGAAGCTGACTGACCTCAGACAACTGACCGTTGACCAGAGTCCAACAATGACCCCATCTGTTGTCAACAATGACACTGAGTTACAATGGTGGCTGTTGACAGTTTAGAAATAATATTGTCACATGAGACCAACTATTCTTGGCTTTATTTAACTACAGTGATATTTTTTATACTATAAACTATCATATTTTCGAGTCTTTCCTTGATTAAATTGAAATTATAATTTGATTTAAGGTTTTAGGTATCAAATATCAATTAGACTATTTTCAATGACATTTTTGATTTTTGTACACTGACATAAATTAATGATAAACGAATAACTAGTTATTTTGCACTAATAATTTCAATTAAATCTGTATATTTACATAAAGTTATAAACTTCCTAATAAACAACTGACATCAACCAAAATGTATCTGTTAAAATGGTATGGAATGAAATAGCGCATATATATTTGGATTTTACATTATTTTGGAACAATGTATTCGATTAATAGTAGAAAAAAAGCTAAGGAAAAATTATCACCTAAAAAATTTGATATTCGTAATCTGTTTTTGGAAATGATAATTTTTCAAAGCAATTGAGCACTATACCATCAAAAATTAGTGTTCTTTTCCTACTTGCTTCGACACAAATCTTTTAATTAATGTTAGAGTTCCATACTTTTGTCCGCCAGTGGATTGTGAAATATTGATAGCCAGCATTGTACATATAGGCCTAATATTAGTATATTTCAAAGACTATAGATTGCTCTGTAATTTCAAAATATCAAGTTAGGTTAAATTTATTATTACATCAACTTGTCGAGAAGTCTATAAATATCTAGTATCAGTTGTATAATTAATTATAGGAGTTTTTATTGGACATCGTCAAATATTGAAACCTGATTATTTTGTTATAGTGTAGATTAGACGTAGTTTATCATAAATCAATGAGGAATAAATTTAAAATAAACTACATGTACATAATTTCACTCTTCAGTAATACTGCGAGGTTATAATTATTCTGGTACTAGTAAATATATGATCTTCATGCAGTTGAGCACTTTTTGAAAACTGAAACAATGTGTGTTGTTATAACTGTCTGCACTGATATGTATATTTAATTTCTTTTTCGTCATGATTGTGTTGAGCAAACCCTTACCAATGGATCTCAAGCATCAAAACCCAAACAACAACTGGATTATACAAAAATATTAAGTTATTAAGGTAAAATACATTGTATCTATAATGTTTCTTTACTGCATGACTATAAAATAATTTATAATTTTAAGTAAAAAAAATCTTGTAAAATTTAGCTGCATGGATATGATAATAAAAGTGTGTTTTATTGTCGAATTATTGCATATTATTCGGATATAGTAAGTGTCAAATATGCTTGTGTGGATACATGTAAGTATAATGCTCGTTAATTCATACAAATTTAATCTAAAATCTGACTCGCATTGAATGGAAAACCTTTATTTTATTATAATAAATTACATCATTTATAATTAATGACTCTGGGCTGACTATATATCCAATACTATGAATACGACATTCAATAAAATACAATATATATGTACAAATAATATTTATAATTAATTTAACTATCACAATGCAAAATGATAATCAGATGACCCCAGTCATAAGATCACATTTTCGTATAAGAACAACATATTTGCATATCTCTGATTTTTCAACATTTCTCATCGGTATTCTAGTATATCATGAATTTTAGATTATTATTTTATGAGGTGACTCATTTATTGTGACTTAGCCTATTACTTAAAAACAAAAAACATTAGATTTCAAAATCAAGATAATAGTAAAAAATATATCATTTCAGAGCAGAAATGCATTTCTTTTAGAAAAATATCAATTAAGTTGACTATGACATACTATAAAAAAGAGACACGGATTGGTTAAATAATGTTATATGACCTAGATTTGAGCCAATCAAAAAGCTAGAAATATGATAGGCTGATATTTAAAAAGATATGAAAAAGACACCTGTCTTTACATGGTTTTATTTTCACAATCTCTAAATCTATTTACATAACAACTAGCCGTAGAACACTGAACATTTATCAACCAATTCACATTTACTGGGTAAATAGCTATAACTTTATGGTTTATATTTCGTACATCACTGTATTTTAAAGTTCGGTAGGCAGTGGTTGTTTGCAAAAATTAAGGCTCTTCGGCCAATGTAGCGTAAAACACGGACCCTTTGAATAATTGTAAAGTATGCAATTTGTTTGAAGAAAGAATTGCTCTACAGGGAATATTACCTGAAAGAAATCTTTTGTTTGGCCTATCTCCAGTTTTGTTTCAGGAAAAAACTTCTTAATTAAGCTCTCATAAATTGCCATAAAGGTACATGTAGAGTGAAACAATGCTCCTGAATGTGAAACAAAATTGTCGATATGACAATATGCCATAATTCAAAATTGATAAATTCAGGTTCCGTTGAATAAAATCTTGAGACTCATGTAATAAATGATTTAGTCACCAGTTCCTCTGTAATTACTTTACTCAGAGATTATAGAATATGATAACGATCTTATTATATATTTGTTCTTCCTGGTTATTCGGAAGGGCAACTTTCTGTTTCGGATATTAGTCTTTGATAGTTTACATACATTGCGTAAGATCTATTTTTAAAAACATTAAATTATTAATCAATAGTATATATAATTAGAGCCGATAAAATAGTTATAGGCTATGGTTCACCATTTGGGGCATGAAAATATGTATATCGTCTTCAAAAGTACCAGAACTGTACGAAAATCGCATAAAAAGTGTTAGTCTCGTTGATAAGGATAATTATGAATACACATGTACACTGATTGGTTTGTTGAACTATCCCCGGTTCAGAATTCAAGGTACGATTGACCACCGATAATGGTAAACCATAGACCCTAATAACATTGCTCAATGCTGTAATCTCATTGCCACCAATTATAACAGAACCCTTTCATTCAAATTGTAGTTGAGTTCCTCAAGTTGACCTTAAGAAAAACAAATATGGCAGCAATTTGATTGCAACGACTACTAACATGATGGCTTCTGGGAAAATCTAATCAATCGTCGAATTTAGTCGACCTGAGCTTACCTTCGATCAAGTGCTAATGTTCTACTTTCAAACAAACGTTAAATCTTGTCGTCGTCCAGGGCAATTGGAATCGGTGATAAAAGTGGTTAATTTTCGATACAACCTCTTCGCTCTTGTCGACTGTGAAGGAATCGATTGCGTTCTTGAGGATGTCTACATGAATCAATGATTGTCTTAGCAGTAAGCCTATACATGTAGTTCGCAATCTTGAAAAGGATCATGGTGCTGCAACCTTGGACGTCACACTTAAAAACGATGTTTTGGAACATCTAACTGATGCACTGTAATCCGAACTAACAAGTGAATCACAAAAAAAAAATTAAATGTTTGTCAATGCAAGTCAGCGTTTAGCAACGAATACAGATCTGCAATTGATTCATTTTGATATTTTTTCACAAATAAAGGCGCATATTCTATGTATGTATGAAGAAAGGTGAGAAGGCGACAACGCCATTAACTTTTATTGCATAATTTTGGTTTCAAGTTAAATATTTTATATATTTTTCATAAAAATTCACACAATTCCACAATGCTTTTGTATAATATAATATAATCCTACAATCATTAACAATATAAATTCACATTTAATGCTTTTTCGTTTGTTGCCGACATATTCCGATCGTTTCGATGTGTCTTTAATTTTTTACGTGAGGTATATGGGAATACTATAGAAGATTTATATATACAAAATCTAAATTTACAAAGAATTAGCAATTTGTTAAAACGAATCCAATCTCGTACATACAAGGAGGGTTAAAATCTGTCGGTTATCCAGCCCAAGACTTGATGACGTCTAACCTAAGAATGTGTACTGATGAAAAATAAAATTACGATTTACAACGAGATGCGAGGCAATGAGTGATGATAATTTTAGCATGTATAAAAGTATTTTTCTTATCTTTGCTCGTCATTCAACACCCAAGTAAACAAAGTTCACGTAATCCTAGCTTTTAACATTTTCCTTGACGATAGAGAAAAAATATGTGTGTAAATTCACAACAGAACACTGTCTTGACTGGAGTAAATTGATAACATTAGTAACATTGTGAAAATAATCGACAATCTTGAGTTCTGAATCCAGCTATGGCGAGGAGAGTTATTGCTACAAATTCTCTAAGTGAACTACTAGTTGGTGTATTTTATTTCTTTTTAGTTTATATTCAACTCGTGTTGATGGTAGCGATGTAAAGTGAACAATATAATAAGATACTATAAAACACACGTTCAACCTTCCAGAATACCTCCTCGGTTTAATAACTCAATATTCATTTTCCAAAAAGCCTATAAAGTTCAATTTGTATGTTTATTGCGTTTTTTGTAATCAGGTTTTTATTGGTAATTTTATCGTAACAAACAAATCCAATTCATATAAAACCAACTCAACACTTGTAGGTATCAGAAAAAAACATTAGAAGATGTTTTATAACATCTTGTGGTCCAGTAGGGGCAGATATACAAATGAACTTGTACTTTTATTGCTATTTATGTGAGTAAGTGTATATGTTTTTTCATTCTACTGTTAGAAGAAATAATGCTCAATTAATCTCTAAATAATTGCATAAACAGACAAAATAATCGTGACAACATAAAGCCTAGTTAACCAAGTCTACACAGTCCTCTTCAATTTCCACATCACGTGACTTCCAACCATTGTCCTCAACTCAATTAAATATCAAGTTAACGGCGAACAAAAGTCTCCCGTATCGGTTTTTAATTCAATAAGTTTAAATCTAGCTTTAGGTGGGCGGTTTCTGTGAAGATTGGTTATAAGGATTTTTCGTTTGACAGCGGTGTATGGTCGACAAGATCATTCATATACACAATTAAAAATCCGAAATGAAAATCTAATGATTACCGTAATAATACATTAATAATTTTCATGTTCCAAACCGAATTTAAATAATAACAATATCATATTATCAAATTTTAGTAGTGTACTTTTAATTCTATTACATGTTTGAAAGTTTACACAATTTCCTATAGGCCTATAGGTGACGTATTTAATTGCTTATTACGAAAACATATATAAAACATACTATAATTTGATTGAAAAGCTTTTGTTTTATTAATAATCATTGTAATAATGTAATAAACTATACAAAATTGGAAACTTGAGCACTCAATAAGTGTTACTATTCTATTTCTTTACCTTTCCTTAGCGCAAATACTGTTCATAATTTGATTTATGAGACGCGGACGTCCAATTGAACACTTGTACTGTATACCACTGTATAAGGCCTACCACTGTCTCTTTAGCTTCCACCCTAGTTCCTTTTCTTTTCCACACCCCCTTATCTTATCTTAATTGTACTGCAAGTGTGGATACTCTTCTGAAATGAACACACAAAAACCATGCTAATTGCTTTACTAATTAGTCTTCTTGTGAACAATTTATTTATACCAATTTAATAAAGTAAACACTCTGTTTTCAAGACTTGAAATGAATAGTGTATGACCTTGACGTTGTACACATTCGACATTTTGAACATGTTTTTAAATGTTTATAGTAAACTCATCGATGATCACTTCTTTGGAAAATAATTGTTTGTTAACGTGGGATTCTCGAAATAGATAAATGTGTTTAGGCGTCATTGAAATATCATATACCATAAACCTAAAAATTGGTTTAATGATAAAAGAATGGTAAAATGGTTCGGAAGAAAAAAGAATCAATAAAGATGTGGCCTATATGGGCATATATGACCTATTTGGTATATGTATCGTGGTAAGCTGTAATCTTCTTAAGTAAAGAATCGGAATAGGTCGAAAAATTGTATCAATACATGCCGTATTTGCGTAAATAACGGAGTTATATACCGTATGGAATACGATCTTCGTTGATCTATCTTTTACTCAAATGGTAATAAATGTGCGAGAAAATGAGAATTAGGATCTAAAGTGAAATTACCATTGTTACTCTGAGATAAAACACATTATGAATCTCGGCAGCTCTTCATTAAAACTAACCCAAATTAAAGACAGTAATTCTATAGCAAATCAGCTTGTTTCCAATGTCAATCTGAACATTTTGTAACTTTTTTTTAATAAAAAGTAAAACATATTGTATGATATAAAACCTTTAAATAAATTACGATATCTTAAACCATTTGAAATTATACATACAATTATTTAGATTAAATAGGTGAAAAAAAAAGGGGACGAAGACACATTTTGTACGCCCGCATGAAATGTGGAGCGTATATTGGCGTCATCCATGACCGCCCACCAGCTCGTAAATACTCTAGAAGGTACAGTTGGAGTGTTGACGAGTGTTTTTGTAATCACTCAAGAATGAACCCTATAAACAATAAAAAAAAATTGAAAAACATTTAACATGAAATATTGTCCTTGATCTAGAACTTTGAACAGGTTCAATTTATAGCTCGTAATCCTTCAAGAAGGCAGAATTCTTGTTAGATTTAGACGAAACTTTATGGAGTTCTTTGTCACTCAAGGATGGACCATTTTGAAAATCAAATAAAATATTTTATATGAGTTATTGCCCCTGTTCTTGAAAACGCGTTTAATTCTTAGCCGGTAAAGGCACAATTTTCGACAGATTTTAAAAAAAAATTATTTAAACTCTTTATTATCATTCAAAGAGGAACTCCTACACTGGTTATTGTTACAGTGTAACTGCAATTTTTTATATTTAAAATCAAAGCTGCCAGTGGGTATAAATTGCCCTGCCTGATAAGCTGTCTTATAAAAAAATATCATAATTGGTAAACAAAAATCATAATATCGAAATTGAAATTGGACAGAAACTAAGAAATCACAAAAACAGATAACATCTCAATTCAAACCACTTAATATATACAAAGTTCCCAGCAAGCGCTCTTGTAGCAGATCTTCAACACTCTATAGTAAATAAGGTATGTAGGTAGATCCGGAAAATGCTAAAATTGTTTAAAAATTGTCAGTAGTCAGTGCTAAGATAAAAAAAAATTGTTCCTTCATTTATGAGTACTATTTTATAACATATACCTAATCTAGATATATTTGCTACCTGACCTTGCTGAGATTATTAATATTTGGCGGTGATTATGATAAGATTAATTCAAACCATTTAATGCCGGAGTTCAGTTTATGCCGTGAATAGGTATCGAATCTTTTAACATGTAGCTATATTTCTCTTTCAATATGCCAGTTAAACAACACATAATGGCATTTATGACATATTTCTCTGACTATTTAACATTTTCAAACATTGAAATATGTATATATGGCAAATAGAATTTTAATAAAAATCATTGAAAAGTAGTCAGTTGTTAGAATTAGAAACTTTGTGTGAAAACTATATATTATTCAAAAAAAATCTGAATTTCTGCATTCAAGGTCATTACTTAGCTTCCACCTATATTAGCATGCAGTCTGCGATTTCATGGTATCTAACATGCGAAAAGTTCCGGGTGAAAACGCAAAAGTTTTATTCTAGCTCTAACTAATTGCATGTTTTTCGTTAACGCCATCAGATTGGTATAATGTATACAAGAAAAAGATAAGTAGTCTATTTAAAGGGAATAGCTAAGGTGGCTAACACGCTTTTTCACTTTTCGAGTGTGCTTGGCAACTCTTACAGAGAGTCCAAATCTAATTAAGTTGCACGTTCATTTAATTTAAAGTATCAAATTATTTTGGTGTTTGGTGACTGTTTCTATGAAACTTAACGTTCCAAACATCTTTTAGCTGATTCCTGTAACTTAGGGTTAATTATAAAATAAAAATGCTTTACACATCTTTACTACGAATCTGTGAAATACCTCAGCATGGTAAATAACATACCGTCAAAGTTAATTTATACTGTCAATCAAAGGTACTATACATATCGTCAAAGTTATTATACTTAACGTTAAAGTTATATTATACTTAACGTCAAAGTTAATATACTGGCCATTATTTAGTCACTAGTCATTATTTTAGACTAAATTCAAACCATCAACACGAAAATACCAAATATATTGGCCCGTGTCCAAACTTTCGCAGTTTTCTTAATACACTGTAATTTCTGTCAGAAAAAAAATAAGTGTACGATTTTTAAACAAAATTTAGGTAGTCAGTTTAGGTTTTGCTGAATGTAAATCCTATTGTAAGTGTGCTGTTTGGTATTAAACTTTTCAGAGGAGTAAGCATGTCTATTGACATCCAACACTTGTGTAATGGAGTGATGTTTCAGTTTTCGAAAAACATAAGGTTTCACTTATATTACATTACCCTGTTCGAGAACATAATAGTGCTTTCATTGAGACTCGTCTCAATACACCCTAACACATAGCATCAGATTTCTGTTATTCTCA
Source organism: Lottia gigantea (assembly GCF_000327385.1). Classification (NCBI taxonomy): domain Eukaryota; kingdom Metazoa; phylum Mollusca; class Gastropoda; family Lottiidae; genus Lottia; species Lottia gigantea. The sequence continues at coordinate 768,106 of NW_008711143.1, read as the reverse complement.
ATGTTCGTAATATTTCATTACATAGATTTCAATTTGATAAGGTGTTTTTTTATGAACTGGATTCTGGAAAATTAAGTGACCATTTTGGACATAAAAAATGGTGTGAGCATCACAATACAGTGGTATATCATTTTTTCTCCAATTATTTTTTCTATTTAGTGGATTCATCTTTGTTGGAATTCACAAACATTCTAAGTATTCCATAAAGTTTCTTCACAGCTTTCAGTTGATAAAATACTTTGACAAAAGTGAAGAAAAAATAACACTTGATAACAAAATATAATATTTACATCGACAGATTATCGGCGTTCATTGAAGGTAAAGTAAAATATTTCAGCAAATGGACAAATGGGTTTTATCAAAAGTGAGGACTGATGGTGAAATACAATCAAAAAAATTACACTGATATGATATTCAAGTTCAAGTGTTAAGTTTAAATCACATTGTTGGATGCGTTGTAGCACATGCAGAATTTGAGAACAATAATAATCTCCATTTGTATATTTGTAGATAAATCATAAACTTAATTTATAAACAAAATTACATAATTATACCTATGTCTCAAATATTCAAAAATATTTAAGCAACAGAAAAGGTTCAAACATTTATAACTGGACACATCAAATGACATGGTATACATCACGTATTATGCTATGGTATATCACAATAATTGACTATTAATATTAATATTTGTTATAATGAAAAGAAAATTAATCTAAGTCAGAAAAAAGTGAACAATGCCATGACTTGTCAGACTTTATGTGTGAAATAAACTTATACAATGAAATTAATAGGCACATACTTGTCTTAAAGTATCACACATCAAGTTATTTGGAAAGTTATCACAATGTGCATCACAACGTACATTGATTAATCTTATTGAGAGAAAATTGAACAGGCTTCCAACTTAAAGTATTAATTTGATAACGAAAGAATATGAACAAGACACAAACGTGCCCTTTAGTTACCACATATAAGAATTGTTTCAAATGAAACGTTATTCCACGAAGTGACTAAAATATCATAACAATTTCGTTGTCTGTAACGTTACCCCATTAAATATTCATGTACCGTATGTAAAAAAAAATGATTTATGCAAACTTTAGAGTTCAAATACTTATAAATTCCGCATTCTATTTTGATATAGTCTATTCATAAAATTGAACACGAATCATAAACTGAGCACATCACAAGTTGATTTTTAAGATAAAGAAATGGAAATAAGACAATATCGTAACCACAAACAATGACACTACACACATTGGATTTATATGAAGTGCACATACACATCATTCAAGGTGAGAATACTTCGAACACTTATGTCATATTAATACACCAACATAATTCATGCTGTGAACAAAATCATATAATAAAGATATCCCAAATTATTATGTATATACTGAAAACATCAACAAATATGGAAGATCTAAATGTACATTCAGTATAAAAGGTAACTACAGGTAGCTTTACTTGTATTAATGGGCGAACCCAAACATATATTCCAGTACTCTAAAAACTGAACTTATCCAACTTAAAACAAGCAAGCTGGACACTCCATAGACTAAAACTCACTGCAATGAAGTTAAACGAGGAGTGTTAATACTAACAAGGGACATGCAACAAAACAAACTGAAATTAAACTAACGTGGGCTATTAAGAAACAAAATTAAAAGAAAAGTTTACCTGAACTAAGAACGACTATGAAATACAAAAAAAAATCATATTGAATAGAAAGCGAAAGTCAAACCTAATCGAACAAATGAAACTAACGTGAAAAAGGCTAAAGAGCAAAGTGAATTAAAACGCACTGAAATAGAATGGCCTTAAAATATAACATACAACCGACAACATGGTAAAATGTAAAATATAGAACATAGAACGATCTCAAACTATAAAATACAACCAGAACATAAAACGAGCTTACAACGTAAACTAAAACCTGAACATAGAACGAGCTTACAATTTAAAAATACAACCTGAACATAGAACGATCTTGCAATGTAAACTAAAACCTGAACATAGAACGAGTTTAAAATATAAAAAGACAACCTGAACATAGAACGATCTTGAAATATATAATACAACATCGAGCATGTAAAACATAGCACGGTAAACACAAATGACGTGAACATAAAATGAAACATACAAAGTTTCGTTTTGTTATGTAACGAAATATAACAAAAGAAACTGAAATATAAATTCGATATAAAACATGCCAAATTAAAACTGAAGTATGATCAGAAAACCTGTGACTGAGGAACGTTCGTTACTGAAATTTTGTGTAGTAATATGAAAGAAAAATTAACCATTTGATTAAGATGCTTGTTTTATAGGAACTTTACCCGATTCTGTCATTTTTGTTCGGATTTTGTCTATTTCAACAAATTTGATTTTATAGACATGGTATCAGAAGATATTACCTGGATTGTGTACTGGTTAATGGTTTAATGGATAGAATTAACGCAAATGACAAATAGTTTACTTGGAATTCGATAGAACTAGTTGTAGCCAGCGGACAAAATAGTTTAGACTTGAGAGAACTAGTTGTAGACAGTGAACAGAATAGTTTAAATTTAGGAGAACTATTTGTAGCCTGTGGACAAAATAGTTTAGACTTCAGAGGACCAGTTAAAGACAAAGGACAAACATAGGTTAGTTTTAAGAAGACTATTTATATGAAATTGTACAAAATGGTTTGAATTTGAAACTATTGGATAAAATAGTTTGAATTTGAAAGGACAGACTGTAACTATTGGACAAAATAGTTTTTATTCCAGAGGACAGGTTGTAGCTATTGAACAAAATAGTTTGAGTTTGAGACGAGAGGACAGATCGTAACTATTGGACAAAATAGTTTGAATTTGAGAGGACAAGTTGTAGCTATTGGACAAAATAGTTTGAGTTTGAGACGAGAGGACAGGTTGTAACTATTGGACAAAATAGTTTGAATTTGAGAGGACAGGTTGTAACTATTGGACAAAATAGTTTGAATTTCACAGGACAGGCTGTAGTTATTGAACAAAATAGTTTGAATTTGAGAGGACAGGTTGTAACTATTGGACAAAATAGCTTAAATTTGAGAAGACAGGTTGTAGCTATTGGACAAAATAGTTTGAATTTGAGAGGACAGGTTGTAACTATTGGACAAAATAGTTTGAATTTCACAGGACAGGTTGTAGTTATTGAACAAAATAGTTTGAATTTGAGAGGACAGGTTGTAACTATTGGACAAAATAGTTTGAATTCGAGAGGACAGGTTGTAGCTATTGGATAAAATAGTTTAAGTCCGAAAGGACAGACTGTAACTATTGGACAAAATAGTTTGAATTCGAGAGGACAGACTGTAACTATTGGACAAAATGGTTTGAATTCGAGAGGACAGACTGTAACTATTGCACAAAATAGTTTGAGTCCGCCAGGACAGGTTGTAACTATTGGACGAAATAGTTTAAGTCCGAGAGGACAGACTGTAACTATTGCACAAAATAGTTTGAATTCGAGAGGACAGACTGTAACTATTGGACAAAATAGTTTGAATTCGAAAGGACAGACTGTAACTATTGGACAAAATAGTTTTTATTCGAGAGGACAGGTTGTAACTATTGAACAAAATAGTTTAAATTTGAGAAGACAGGTTGTAGCTATTGGACAAAATAGTTTGAATTTGAGAAGACAGATCGTAACTATTGGACAAAATAGTGTGAATTCGAGAGGACAGGTTGTAGCTATTGGACAAAATAGTTTAAGTTCGAGAGGACAGGTTGTAACTAGTTCGAACGAGATAAGAACAGAACGAACAACAACCAAGCAATCTGTTTTCAGAAAGTTAGCATATATAATTTTGATTTTTAAGTTACAAAAGAGTATGGGCATAAAAGGCTAATATTCAAACATTCTAAATATAAGTAAGAAGAATTGTTATTCCTACTTTGTATACATTACAGCAGTCACTATATTGTGTAATATATTTAACATTCTTGACACTAGTGCTGAAAATTATCTGGTGCTACAAAAACTTGAGAACAGTAATCAAGACGGAGAGAGAGAGAGGGGGATTATTGGGATTGTAAAATAGTACTTCTATTTAGAAAAAAAAAACATTACGGAATACCAAGTAGACATCAGTAAAGAGACAATACCTAAATATTTCTAGCTCATATTATATTAGAAAGGCTGTTCATGGCGCTAGGGAATATGAGATAAAGTCGTCTTGGATATAAGTTTTATAAACATCAATATTAGGCCAAACATGGGAATATTTCTCCAGCATGGAAAAGATAAATATATCAGAAAAGTAGTATAAAATATCGTTTTGAAAGGTTCAACTTGAGAAAAAAATTGATTACGATATAAAGCGGTATTTAAAACATTGTATTTCTTCAAACATTGTCAGTAAATATGATAAAAAACTGGAAAGTAGATAACCTGGCATCGATCAATTCAAAAAAAAAATTTCTATTTAACAACACTTGATAATTTGCGTTAGAACCGAATTTTTGTAAATCTGAAAATGTTGAAGATAAAATTCCAAGACGATAATGCTTACGGCAATGTTTATATAAAATCTCAGTTTACGGCCCATAATCACGAAAAACGGACAAAGAAATCATTGATAATCTCCAAATAAGTGAAATGTGTCAATGTTTTCTTTTCGTCAGGAAATGTAGTAAAATTATGCAACAAAGTTCTATTTTCTCAAATATACGGTGACAGATTAAATATTTGCCGAAAAATCTGCGTTTTCAATTGATATGATTCAAAATATCTGACTTGCGGAAAATTATCGTATTAAATCTTCTCAAAATCATTTGGTATGATGACAAAGAAATAACTAAGTGTCAAGGAACAGCTGTCAAAGTTGACTGACCACGGCTGTACAAGCTTCACAACAAAATATCAGTCAGTAAATAAAAGGTCCTAATATCCAGCAGACGCCATTTTGAAAACTGTCTACACCATTAGAGAAGGAGATCCTAAGTTGATCGCTTACGGGCACCTAACAACATTACAGCACCCACAAACATCAGAGATGCAACAAGATATCATAAAGTATTACTCACTTGATTTTCAATCTTCGACAATAATCACGGATCGTCCATTTTAATAATCCAAATTGCCGTAATGGCTGTCCTTAAAACCCAGCTAGCTGGCTGTATAGTTCAAATCTTGCTGGCCTACATTGATCACGTGACGAACGACTGGCTCTATTATTTATGAACACGCGCCGTGCGAGGTAAAATTTAAAACACGGTGGGTATTAATAATTTCGAGATGATTTCGAGCGTTGATAATCTAATTTTTATGACCCCATTTAATCATTTTCTCATGTTAAACAATTAAAAATTCGAACATCGTTCTTAATGGCGCGCAATCAACGCATTCCGCGAAGTAATATTGATGTGACATAACTCCACATTTTTTACCGTTGCGTGAAATTAGAGCAGCGTTATTCAAGAATTTATTACTTCGTCATTTCCATTTTTAATGGTTTCTTGGTTCTGTGCACTTGGTAGAATCACGAAACCTGTAGTCGACTCCTATAGCTGCAGTTGCAAATATAATGCAATATTGCAAAAGCTTTCAACCGATAATCTCTTTGCCTGCAAACCTTGCCAAAAATACATCAACTTTTGAGGCGGTAATTTTTAACGCGCGTTTTTAAACGCATCAATACCCTTATGAATAATTCATACGCCTTCCACTTGACGGTATTTGAGTGACACATCGTTTGTTGTTGTGAAATATTACCACATTCATAAACCTAAGATTATCGTATTGAAAGAAATAAAATTCATATGGAAGGTCTATCATCGGATATCATATTTTAATATCAAAAGTCAATTCTTCAGCTGAAATTATTCCATGATAATTTTTTTTTATTAAGTTTTTTTATCTAGCATCAATCATAAAACAGTTTATGATAAATTACAGACAAATACTCAACAATATCTTAATTCTTTATATACATTTGAAATTTTGTCTCAAATAATAACAAAAATAAATATAACAACATATTATACTATCAAATTTCTAAGTTTTCAAAAAGTTACACAATTTTCTGCATTATATCGTGAAATCAAACTAAATTATGCGAATATTATTAATTATTCTCTTTGAAAAATGAAAATTTTTCTAGACATTATGTATTTCAAAACTTTTATTTTGACATAATACTTACAGATTATTACAATATTTATTTCAAAATGATAATAATTTCCCTTCTATAATTATCAAATAATTATCAAATTATTACATTAAAAAAAAGATCCCCATCTGATTTCATTTATCTTTCATTCACCGTTCATTACTCGTTCGATAAAACTAAATTGGTTAAAGTGTCGAAGTTTACGTATATGCGCAAACCTAAGTATAATTTTTATAAATGAACTTTTAGAGTGGCTATAATACGGAAACATTGAATATACATCACTGACATTTATATTTTAAAACACATATATATTATGTAGGATAAAGACAGGAAATTAAATATGTAATTTGAAGATGATTTTACTAAATTCAAAAATAATAAATAGATACTATAATAATAATCATCTTAATTAATTAACTAATTATCTTTTTAAACAAATAAATTGCCTATGATAATATCATTGAGTTTTTTTTTATTAATTCATTAATTTATCAATAACTGAGAACTGTTTAAAAGGTCGAGAATTGAATCAACCCCAAGAATCTGATACTAAAACAATCAAATATTTTACAATTTCGTATATTTTCAAAGATGTATTACTTCATTAAACAAATATTGTGATTTTCTTCCTTTACAAGAAACGTCAATTCGTTTCATATTAGTCATTGTTTGTCATGGTCAAAGTCAAAAATTTCAAATGTTTGCCGAAATATCAATAAAATTTAAATGTAAAATGCACATTGAAATGGAATCTATACCTAAACTTATCATGATTTATTTTAATGTATCAATTTAATTTATCATTTATTCAGTGATATTTTACACTTTAAAGATATTTATAGATATAAATTCAGTGCTGCTTAACTACATTTTTTCAACTTAAATATTCAACATCAATTTGTTTTGAAGAATAGTGAACAAATATATATTTAATTTTAAGAGTCTTAGAAAAAAAAAACCAAAATTTACGGAAAATACGTTTTTTAATCTACTACCTACACGTATTGCTGAGAGTAGTTACTATTACTTACTATTTTATAGACTCTGGGATACTGATAGCATCAATTTTCAATCAGTGCAATTCCACTGAAACTTTATATTTGATGATGTCTCTAATCGCTAAGGACATATGTAATTAAGTAAAACATAATAAGATATCCTTGATCTTTGACGTCATCTAACACTAAGTCTTTGTGAAATTGCAGGACGTCTGACTGAAAATTGGAATGGTTCACATTAATCTCTAAATAATATGATACGTTTTCAACTATTTTATAGTCCTAAGCTTTGAATAAAAAACTCGACCACAACATTTCATTTGTAATTCAAACTCTTCATTTTTTCATTTCCAATAGTTTATTCCAAATTTGTTTCAGCCGAATAAGGTGCAGAAAAGCGCTATATTTGAATTGACTGACTGTACTGAATTATTTGCAGAAAGCTACTTTTAAATCATACAGTATGTATTGGTCTGTAACCTACAGGTAAAGGGAGATAAGTGTATGTTGTAAAATTATTTGAAGTGAAAGACATGTTCTTTTTATCATCTAGTGGCAGCAAAATTTAATAAAAAAAAATTTGCTGGTTTTTAAAATTAGATTTAAATAAATATTCAAGATGATGACATTGACAGACACAATGACATCAATGGTGTATTATTCACAAGAATTTTTTCTTTACGCCAATTTATGTTCTAAGTATATAGTAATACATTGTTTTGATTGAATAATATTAATTTTTGGTCTAAAAAATCAACACATAGATTATAATTGCGCTTAGTTTTGTGGCTCATTGTGGCGGAGGCTTGAAAATATTTAATATTTTGTTTAACCATCATCTCTTGTAAATATTCTTTATTGTTTATTTATGTACCTGTATTATGAATCTTCAACTTGAGAGAAATAAAGATTTGATGATAATATATTCATGAATAAAAAAAATATTCGAATATTTCTATATTGCTCTACAAGTGATGCATTGAGCACTATTTCAAGAGTGAAAATATTCTGTTATTGTAATATATATAACAATAGTTAGTTAGACACCATGCATCTGCTGCTATTGTTGGAACATCTGAATAATTCTGAGAAATGGTTTTCTTTGTTTCTAATTTCTTTCTGATATGTAAATTTTTGAAATTGTTTTTAAAATCATATAGTGTAAAATAATTTTTACTTATAAATAGAAATTTATATATTATTATTATAACAAAAAAATAACTTTTATTATTTATTCATAGATCATTGGTCAGTCATAAATTTTAGAACAAAAATATGACTGAAAATACTGGACCTTTATTACTTTCTAGGGAATTCGTTTTTTTTATCTTTAATCCAATTAGAATCTGGAATGTTATACGTTTTTCGAATGGGTTTTGTTCATAATGCCTCTATGCGCTGTAAAGAAAGTGAATATATATATTATACAGATAACTGGATTTTTACTGTTTATCAATATTGCTTAATTCTTTTTAAGTCCTTTGTAATTAAAGTCGTTGTCTATTATATACATAACACACAATATTATCTAAAGCAACGAAAACGTTCAGCGTAAAAGCTTCTCGATGCTGTTAGCTTATGAGCTTAAAAGCAGGATATTTATATTCTCACATTTGACATTTACGGCACGCAGCATGTGCACACCAGCGCACCGGCATATAGTACACATCAATTTATAGTATGCTCTAGCATATAGTACGCCCTAGCATATTGTATTCACCAGTATGTACGCACCATTATATTGTACGCATCATTATAATAGTACGCACTTTTATATAGTACCCACTAGTATACAGTACACACCAGAGTATAGTATACGCACCAGTATATAGTACGGTCTAGTATATAGTACGCACCAGTATATAGTAGGCCTACTACTATTATGTATAGTACGCACTATTATGTTGTATGCACTATAATGTTGTACGCACTATTATGTATTACGTACTAGTATCATTATAGTACGCAACAGATTCGTCAGTTTATAGATTTCAGTAACTTCGGTTTTGCACACACACTTCAGTTTCTCCAGCTCATCTCCATTGTTATTTCTTTCAGCTAGAGAAAACACACTGATTGTAACCGGGAGGTGGCCATTCATCTTTTAAATGGAATACTCCAAGTTACAAATTCAGAAGATAATTTATTACGGGAAAAACCTTTAAGGATTATTTTTTTTTCTGGAAATTTCGTCCTCATTGGGCTTTGCCATTAGTTCAATGAAAGGAGAGAAATTAAAGTATTTACTTTCGGAATTATATTTTTTGACAAGGAATTCTTAAAAGGCTGGTATTTCAAAATGGTCCGTCCTATAAAGTTGTTATTTGGTGAAAAGATGTCTAATATCCATATAAATATAAGGTCTAAGTATTAGGATCATAGCTTTCTGTTTTTTAAGAGCAAGCTAATGCCGCTGCAAAATTTCCCTCATTGTACCCTGCATGGCGTTGCCCGTCTTTATTAGCCTACACGGTACAGAAATGTAGGAGGTAAAACTTGCTTTCGAGGCTGCAAGGGAGGTGGGAGCGGCAATCTTATACAGCCTATCTAGTTCTATTATGATACAGTCTGTCTAGTTATATTATTATAATACAGTCTGTCTAGTTCTATTATTATACAGTCTGTGTAGTTCTGTTATTATCATAATACAGTCTGTCTAGTTCTATTGTTAACAATAATACACTCTGTCTTGATCTATTGTTAATAATAATACACTCTGTCTAGTTCTATTATTATACAGTCTGTGTAGTTCTGTTATTATCATAATACAGTCTGTCTAGTTCTATTGTTAACAATAATACACTCTGTCTTGTTCTATTATTATACAGTCTGTGTAGTTCTGTTATTATTATAATACACTCTGTCTTGTTCTATTGTTAATAATAATACAGTCTATCTAGTCCTATTATAATAATACAGTCTATCTAGTCCTATTATTATAATGCAGTCTATCTAGTTCTATTATTATAACACAGTCTGTCTTGTTCTATTGTTAACAATAATACACTCTGTCTTGTTCTATTGTTAATAATAATACAGTCTATCTAGTCCTATTATTATAATACAGTCTATCTAGTTCTATTATTATAACACAGTCTATCTTGTTCTATTGTTAACAATAATACACTCTGTCTTGTTCTATTGTTAATAATAATACAGTCTATCTAGTTCTATTATTATAATACAGCCTGCCTTGTTCTATTGTTAACAATAATACACTCTGTCTTGTTCTATTGTTAATAATAATACAGTCTATCTAGTCCTATTATTTTAATACAGTCTATCTAGTCCTATTATTATAATACAGTCTATCTAGTTCTATTATTATAATACAGTCTGTCTTGTTCTATTTTTAATAATAATACAGTCTGTCTAGTTCTATTATGATACAGTCTGTGTAGTTCTGTTATTATCATAATACACTCTGTCTTGTTCTATTATTATAATACAGTCTGTCTTGTTCTATTGTTAATAATAAGACAGGGAGATGGGGGCGGCAATCTGATACAGTCTATCTAGTTCTAGTATGAAAAAGTCTGTCTAGTTATATTATTATAATACAGTCTGTCTAGTTCTATTATTATACAGTCTGTGTAGTTCTGTTATTATCATAATACAGTCTGTCTTGTTCTATTGTTAACAATAATACACTCTGTCTTGTTCTATTGTTAACAAGAATACACTCTGTCTTGTTCTATTGTTAATAATAATACAGTCTATCTAGTTCTATCATTATAATACAGTCTGTCTAGTTCTATTGTTAACAAGAATACACTCTGTCTTGTTCTATTGTTAATAATAATACAGTCTATCTAGTTCTATCATTATAATACAGTCTGTCTAGTTCTATTATAATACAGTCTGTCTAGTTCTATTATAATACAGTCTGTCTAGTTCTATTATTATAATACAGTCTGTCTTGTTCTATTATAATACAGTCTGTCTTGTTCTATTATGATACAGTCTTTCTAGTTCTATTATTATAATACAGTCTGTCTTGTTCTATTGTTAATAATAATACAGTCTATCTAGTTCTATCATTATAATACACTCTGTCTTGTTCTATTGTTAATAATAATACAGTCTATCTAGTTCTATCATTATAATACAGTTTGTCTAGTTCTATTATAATACAGTCTGTCTAGTTCTATTATAATACAGTCTGTCTAGTTCTATTATTATAATACAGTCTGTCTTGTTCTATTATAATACAGTCTGTCTTGTTCTATTATGATACAGTCTTTCTAGTTCTATTATTATAATACAGTCTGTCTTGTTCTATTATAATACAGTCTGTCTTGTTCTATTATGATACAGTCTTTCTAGTTCTATTATTATAATACAGTCTGTCTTGGCCTATTGTTAATACTAAGACAGTCTGTTTAATTCTATTATAATGATACAGTCTAGTTTTATTATCATAATACAGTCTGTCTTGTTCTATTATAATTTTTAGTCTAGTTTTATTATAATTGAGGGGTCTAGTTCTAGTAAAGTAATACATATAATAAAGTATGTCTAGTTTTTATCATAATATATTCTGCATTTTATAGAGATGGGACTAGTTTTACCCACCGACATTCCAAACCCACTTCATTATATAAATATATACATTGAAATATCCCATTTCATGTTGATAGCACCTGAAGTTCATGATAAATCAAAAATAAATTGTGAATGTTACATATTTATTTCCACCTTTAATAGCCCTTATTAGGGTTGAATGATGGTATCTAAAAATACTTCTAATGGTTATTTTACATGAAATGTTCAGCTACAAACAATTTTTTTTTTATAGAATTTTAGGCTTCTCCTAGACAATATCATACTCAACTTATAATCAACTTACAATAAACAACAATATACTGCTACTCACATCTGAAGATAGTATAAATTGACCACAAAAAAATGGTTCTTGGACTCTAATTCCAAGCTGGATCTTTCTTTCAATTGGTCACACGACTTTGGTTTAAGTTTAAGTGGCAAAGCCAGGATAGCTAGAAAATTGTGATATGTTTTTTTGAAACTGATCATACAACAATCTTATTGACTATCAAGCATTTAAGAGTCTAGTCAAAAGAGGATCTTATTTGACAAACAAGGATTGACGAGAAAAAGAAGATATTTTGTTGGCTACTGAAAAATCAACAAACATAAGATCTTTCTATAATAAATAACAATCACAGTAAAATAAATTTCTGTAGCACCTTTATGCCATACTTATAATAGTTATTTTGATTCTTATCCTATGATTTTCTACAAAAAGAAACGCCACAACATTCCATAGTTTTTCATACACACTGTTCAGAATTATAAATTTAGTACAGTGCAATGGGACCCTTATCGAGATCTACAGGACTCTTCTTACCAAAATGTTTACTATTCTTTAAGAAATTTATAATAGTAGCATTACTTCTTTAAAACAACATATTCGCTTCTTTGGTGATATTGTCTGTGTTCAATTAATTTAATGTTACTTGGTTGAAAATACATTTATAAAATATTGTAAAAACCAAAAGTCTGTTATTCCAATGTTTTATGCAGATATTTCTCTTAAATATTAGATAATGTAATGTTAAAATGTTGAAGTTTTGAAATTTTTGATGATTCGTTTTTCAATGAAATATCAACTGCAATAAATACACCCTTACTTAAGTCTGGCAACAAAAGTTATAAAAATTTTCTTTTACAATTAAATAACAACTAACAATTGCATGTCAAGATTTATTTAGCTCCTACTAATTTCTTCAGACCGGGTGTGTCAAATGATTTGGGTCGTTCAATTGGTAAGCCTAAGGCTCTATCCCAGATGAGAGATGCAGTACATCCCAAAGCTCTAGACACTCCAAATAACACTGTATAGTAGTTCATTTCTTTCAGGTTGAAATACTGAAAAAAAAATAGAAAGAAAATATAAGAGGTAAAGACACACTATATGTTAGGTCATACAAAATAGTCTGTATTACAGGCCCAAAAATGCCTGATTGTTGCCTTAATAATAAATGTACATTAAATTTGTGACAACAAATAATAAATGCTTTCGCTCGCTCTGATTTAAAACTAAAGATAGCTTGCAAGGCAAGGTAACATACGCCTACTACCAGCTGTCAGAAATGATAACAAAGTAACAAAGTCTGTAGTGATTTAAGATGTGAAACCAATCATCCGATTTTTACAAGCTTTACTGAGATCTTATACCAAATTTCATCAAGACCGTATAAAAAATGTAGTCTCTATCAGGGGTACAAGCCAAATTAGACGCATTGAATATATTCAAGGGCAATAACTCCAAAAACGGTCACCCGATTGTTACCATTTTCAACTTGACTGAGATCTTTTATACATGCATACCAAGTTTCATCGAAATCAGATAATAACTGCACCCTGTATCATGACTACAAGCCAAATTTGTAGGGTTTTCACAAAATTCAAACTTGACCGATATCTCATCAATATATACATGTATACTAAGTTTCATCAATATAGCCTGCCTAAAAGCCAAATTCAAGGGCAATAACTATGAAATCGTTCATCCAAATATTACCAACTTCAAACTTGCAGCGTTCATTGGGCATACAAGGCAATTTTAACGCAATTTTACTCACGGGCAAAAAACTGAGAGCGATTATCTGATTACCAATTTTGAACTTTATCGAAATCTCATCAACATATACATGCATACTAAGATTCATCAAGATTGGATAAAAATTGCAGCCTTTATCGTGCATACAAGCCAAATTTAATGCGTTTTTACTAAGTTAAGGGCAATAACTCTGAAACCATTCATTCGATTATTCCCAATTTCAAATTTGATCAAGATCTCATCAATATCTACAAGCATACTAAGTTTCATCAAGATTGGATAAAAATTGCAGCCTTCATCGTGCATACAAGCCAAATTCAATTCGTTTTTAATAATTCAAGGGCAATAAGTCTGAAACCGTTCATCCGATTACCAATTTCGAACTTGACCGAGATCTTGTCATTATATACATGCAAACCAAGTTTCATCAAGAACAGATAAAAACTGTAGCCTCTATCGTGCATACAACAAATGCGGACGGACGGACGTGGTCAACGGCAATATAAGTCCACATTTCTATGTGGGCGTATAAAAAGCGTTTATAAATAATAACTTCTCCCTCTTGCCCTGATTTTGGAAAAAAAAGGCCTGTAAAACAGACTTTTTATTTTGTATGGCCTTAATGATGATATATATAATACCGTTTTTCAATTTTAATCTAAATATGACAAAGGAAAGATCTCCATCACACATTTCTTACAATACTCCCCCATCCCCCCTCCCCCCAGATGATTCAAAAACAAAAACAAAGAACACAAACTTACTTGTAACAATACACCACTGTGGGCATCTACATTGGGCCACGGATTTTTAGCTTTTCCTTGTTCTAATAATATATCAGGCACTACTTTATATAACTGAGCCACTAGTTTAAATAACGAATCATTAGGTAGATGTTTCAGGGCAAACTCTCGTTGACACATATATCTAGGATCAGTTTTACGTAATACAGCATGGCCATAACCTGGCACAACCTGTAAATAAATACATACATTTACTGAAAGGGATATAATCGTCTAAAATTTGTTAAACCAGCTGAGAACTATCAAACTATAATATATCACTTTCAAAACAGTTTTGGCTGTGGTCAAATAAAAGATGATTTAAACAATATTTATTTTTCTCTCTATAATAAAAGGATGATAGTCACATTCAGTACATTTATGGTGGCAATGATACTTCACTTGTTCTGGGTGAGTTTCTGTTTTGAATTAGTCTTACTAAAATAACCTACTGTAAGATTTCCTGTGTAAGTGTGACTTACCTGACCAGATTTCAGTGTATTCCAAATAAAATCATGCATTTGTTGATCAGTGACTTCACCTCCTAATTGTTCTTGTAATTTAGTTACCCATACTAATACTTCCTACAAATAAATATAGAACTGAACAGTCAGTATTTTTCTATGAATGACAATGTCTCAGTAAGCTAGGCTTTCAGTCCCTAAAGGTGCAGGCACACTAGCAGTCTTGATCAGAGACTTTTGTCGCCAATTAGAGTCTTGAGTAAAATCTTATGTGTGCCTGTGCTTCCAAGACAACATTATCGTGCCTCCGACAGGATTTGATATTTGTCTCTGATATTTTTTGTCTGCAAGACATATCTTCATCATTGAACCAGGCTCATTTTCCTTTCAATTGCATGCTCCGCACATGATTATGTACATGTTGGAAAACAACATAATGAATATTTCTGTCTCCTTGTGCGCTCATGCCAGTGAAACTCTTGACATGACAAATCTCCAACCAAGACCACTTGTGTGCCCAAAGTATCGAACCAAACAATTCTTAATCGTCAAAATTTTTGAAGGAATTATGTGATTTTCAACCCCAAAAATTGGTTCCTTCCTTTCACCATATAGATTTCTTTCGTTTAATATTCTAGGTCAAAATCAATTTTGCTGATTGAAAATAAAAGAACTTGGAAAATCTCCCTCCTTATCATTTGATTCCTGAACTTCATCAACATTGTACAAAAGAATTACGAACTTTTCACGTGCAACAGCCAGAATGAAATAATTACTTCTGGACTTGTGATAGAAAGTGCTTAATTAAATTTGAAATATATGTACCTGATTGGCTAAACCATGTAAAGGACCAGCTAAACCATTAATACCTGCAGAGAAACTTAGATATGGATCTGACAGGGCACTACCCACTAGATGTGTTGTATGGGCACTCACATTACCACCTTCATGGTCACTGTAAGAAATAAACATCAAATCATGTAGTCACAATAAACGCAGTTCTAATTAGTACATAAATGGCTCTTGAGATCTCACACAGCAATATCATAATTTTTTATGGTTTAGGTTACACCAATATATTTCTTTTATATTGCCAAAATTTTACTTAAGAATAATTCATGATACATTTCGTCTAGTAGCTACTAATTTGGTATGAATATATACTGTAAATTATACCAACATGAACCTTTGTGCTAAAACTTAGTATTATTTCAAAATGAACTGTTTCTATACCATTGAAAGGGTATATCTATGTTTAAGAATTTGTTAAATGCAAGTTACGGGATCAGGTTCAGACAATTAGTACTATTTTGAAGTTGATATTCCAACAAAAGCAAAAGGACAGAAGCATTTCTTCAGCATGTATAAAATATCAAAGTTGGTAATGAAACTAACCTATGAATTGTCAAATACATTCTCATTAACTCTGAGAAGAGAGGATCTTCAAAACCTAACATATGAGAGAAATTCTGACTCCAGTCCTTTTTGGGATCAATAGCACAAGGTGTTGAACCATCTCGATATAAGTTACGGTAAATAACAGCTGCTAGTGTTGGTAACTTAGCTATTAAGTCCATAGAATCTTCATACACATACTGTTGTGAAAAAAAACAAGAAAGCACATTAGGGCAAGAAAAGTCATTTTAATCCATATTTGACTAAAAAATGAAATTTTCTGTCAAACAAGGGCATTAGATCTTTCTTTTTGAACATGCCTAATATTACTAATCTTAACTTATATAAACTTAGTAATCATTTTAATCAAATAGCACTAATTTCAGCAGACTAAGTTAACTTTTAATTGTAAACTTCATCCTACAGGGACTTTTCTGTTAAATGGTACAATATTCACCTACCTCCCAATATTTGGACTTATTCACACCTTCAGCATAAGCTTTAGCGAATTTACTTTCAGAGTTTAAGGCTGTAATTGCTGCACTGAACTGTGACATAGGATGTAAATTGGTAGGAAAGTTATTTAACATTGTAATGACATGGTTTGGTATAGAAGCTCTCTGGTTCCATTCCTGTTATTGAAAAAATTATAAATATAGTCAGCATCAAAAGAAAATAGAAAATACTGACCACACTATTCATAGGGTAAGGTAAATACTCACAATTCCGGTATTTAACAATTCTTAATTCAAAAAAATATGTCTTTTCCATACAAAAGCTAGTTGAAAATTATATACATAGGATTCTGCTAAACACATATATAAGGTTAACATTTCCTATTAATGTTCAATATAATCTTACACCTTATAGCACTCATCCATAAGCTTGCTCTGGCAATCATTCATCAATGAACTTGAAATTACCATAGAATGCTTGGTTCTTTCCTAGATAGGAATAACCTTTCAAACAAAAAAGGTCAGTTGGGCATTTAAAATCATTTCTGAGAATTGACACCATACTTACATTTGTAATGGCGTCTGCTTGTGCTTGTGTTGGAATTTCGCCTGTAACCAGCAACCAAAATAAACCTTCTGGTAGAGGTTCCTCTCCTTTACCACCAGCAGTAGGTAATAACTTCTGACATTCTGGAATACTGTAACCACGGAAACGGATACCTTCATCAGGATCCAAAACAGAGGTCTCTGTCACCAATCCTCTAATACCTCTCATACCACCATACATCTGCCAAAAAAATAAATGAGTTCTCCAACATGTTATAATTAGCTAAGTATAAGATTAGAACTACATTCAAAACCCCTTAAATGTTTTACATTTTATCAGTAGACATTATCAGGTTACAATAATACGGGATAGTTTGGACCTCTGCTGCCTTTTGTTTGTATTCTCACATATATATTGCCAATTCATAATATCAGTAACTGCATGTGAGAATGTCTCCAGCATCCTTGAAGAAAAGACTGTCTTAACTGATGGAGTAAACTTATGTGTTTGTATACTAGGAGATCCCAGATGTGAAATTGAGAGGGAAAATAAAATACATGTATGCAGACGCAGGTGACTCTATCCCTTTTGGTTTAAAAATTATTAAAAGAATGATGTGAAAATATAAATCTTATAATAGCTGTATGGCCTCTATCTATGTAGATGACTCAATTCCAAAACATTGATAAACAATAATATAATCACCATATCAACAGTGACTTCCCCCACTTTAGTTGAGCCAAACTGTTTACGAAATTCTTTAACTTCATTTTGTTTCTTTGGGATATTATCTGCTAAAAAATCTTTTAAATTCTGAAAAAAAAGTGTGTTTTATGGACAATGTAGGTTATTTAAATGTTTGCTTGAAAATTATAAAAGTTTTATATTATATCATGAATAGAACAATAATACTTTGTGTACATCTAGTGAACATAGTTCAGTCAGTAGGCTAAGGACTACCTTAGTGCGTTACATACCGTAGTTGTTGTTGCATGTCGCACACACCCAACACTGGACAACACATTCTGGAAGATACAAAAACAATAGATTATATAAGACTTTGAGAATAGCTTTGAACAGAACAGAAAAACTAGTTTGATATCATAAAGGTGTCTCATTAAAATGGTATCAGTAGTACCATATGAGAACTTAGTCTATTACATTATGTACAGTAGATGGTCTGCTAGATGTTGCATTTCTGGATGAATAGAACTTACTTAACATACTTTTCTTTCAAAGACTTAAAAAAAAAATTACCCTGTAAAACACAAATACATTCATAAAGAACATTGCTTTCTATAGTTGGCCTATTTGGTCACCGTAATAGATTATAAAATGTCTGTGAAGCATGTCCACTCAAGTTGTTGGTTAAGTCATGCTTGAACTATCAAGGTCATTTAATAAGGTTTATTAGTTTCAATAAGGTTAACTTTTTGGAGTAACCTTTGCCAAAGTGTATCATATATATAAACATTATATATTTCAAACCATAATATTAGACTTTGGACCTTAAAATCTTAATTTTCAAATAGATATTCCATCTTATAGCTAGACTGTAAGAAACTGTTTGATGAATAAAGAGTAAAACTACTCATGTCAATATTGAGATACCTGGACTTTGGACCCAGACTTTGAATGCTTTATACCTTTCAAATATAACATTCTTGTTCATAAAATCGCGTGAATATGCACTACAAAACAATTCATTTCCACAATTCCTGTCTTGCTCTTTACACAATTAGCACAGGCCTTTTCCCATTACATAAAGCAAGCTTGTACCCTACAACTATTTGAATTTGCTCATCCTTTTTTTTCGGGCCAAGCACTAGACAAAATTAATTCCTTTTTTTTTTACATTTTCAAGTTCAGTGCTAGATTATGAAGATTGTGCAGGTAGTGGGCCTAGTAAAGTGAAATTAAAAAGACATTTTGGCCTTGATTTCCATAATAGATCAATTTATATAATCAGCAATCATGAAGACTGAAATGTCACCCTATAACTACAATTTTGACTAGACATCGACCTTGTTTTTTGCAAAAGTCCTACGAGACTAGGCCTAGTTACTATTAGTTGGGTAGTTAGGTTGGGTCGGTTGACAATAATGAATGAATGGATCATCAACTTCTCCACTCGCACTGCACCATCAGTGTCACAATAATCACATACAGATTTTCCAGACAACAAGCACTGTACTGATAAATTACAGATGTTAAAAATCACAAGCCGATTTAAAAGAAGAAAATGTACAAAATTATTACCTTGTTGGTGTGTAAAAGACGAAATGCGACGGGACGTACGACTGACATGATTTCAAGGTGGAAATGTCGACAGCGACTCACAACACGAGAGAGCTCTAACATGTGACGTCAGGCTATTCTCAAAGTGGGAATTATGGGAATTAGTCCGATGATCTGTACTACAAAAATTCTTTGTAAATTTAACACTGATATCTCTGAGAGAACAAATGAGGTGATATGCATTTGTAATCTTTGAACTTGAATGTTGAGTATCTAAATGATTCGCGATGTTATCGATGAGAGCAATTCAAGTAATTAATGATTATCTATGCTTAGAGTTACGGATGACTCCAGTATCTTCTTTCTAATCTTTTCTGTGACAATCGAGAGTTAATACTTCCGGATAGTTGGGATTGTCAAGCATGAAATTATCACAGTGAAATCGGAAGCAACGTGTAAAAAGTTCTTGAGCAGTTGCAGACGAATTTTGTTACAGCATACATCAACAAAACCATGACAGTAGATGGAAGACAATCATTCTTCTTCTGTCAAAGGTTATATTACAGCAACTAATTCGAAGGCAATAAAGTGCATTACCTCTCAGACAGAAAAACATTGCCAGGTCTGGGCTTCAACACTTAAATCATCCATTATATAGCCTAACATAGGCCTAGTTGCAAAAGTTAATGAATGTGATTGGTTATGGTAGAACTTTGGTTTTGTATTTTTCGCAATAGTCCGAAACTAAATTATTTCCATTTAATATTGGTAGCCTATTACCAATTGTCCTGTCTGTAAAGTTGCTTACTTCATTTCATAGTAGATTTTTAGAGTACTGGTAGCCTTCATAATAAGGAAATAATGACAACTAAATCCACATTTGTCATGATAGCTATTGCCATCTGCATGGTGAAATGTAGCACGGCAACGCTTGGCAAACATGATAAGAAACTAAAAAATGAAAAAGCAAGTTTATCTGATGAAACTGTTGATGAAAGAGGTTTAGTAAAAGAAAAAATCAAATGGAAAGATATCACTAAAGAGCATGCATCTTACTGTGTAGCATCAAAAGACATTAAACAATTTTCAGGCAACGTTCTGGGGTATGTGACACCATGGAATAACCATGGCTATGACACTGCCAAAATATTTGGTGGAAAGTTTGAATTCATAAGTCCAGTTTGGCTTCAGATTCACAGAAAACCTGGTGGCCAGTTTACTATGGGTGGTGCTCATGACATTGACAAGGGATGGATGAAAGATGTGAAAAAGGACCGGCATACAAAAATTCTACCAAGAATATTATTTGAGAAGTGGACTAGCAATGATTATAGAGCTTTGTTTACAGATGAGGATGTTGTTGAAGATTGCATCAGTTTTATTCTGAACTTCCTCAAAAAGAATAAGTTTGATGGCATGGTTTTAGAAATTTGGTCCTCTCTCGGAGGAACCAATCGGAATGAACTCATCCATTTTATCAATCATGTTGCAGACTTTTTCCATGATGCCAAAAAGACATTTATTTTGGTTCTACCTCCTCCAATTTATGCAGGTAACAATCCAGGACTGATATCAAAAGCTAATTTTGATGACTTTTCTGACAAAATTGATGGATTTAGTTTAATGACTTATGATTATTCATCTGTAATAAATCCTGGTCCCAATGCTCCAATAGATTGGGTTAGAAAATGTGTTGAAATATTGGTTCCAGATGACTCTGGATTGAGAAAAAAGGTTCTGTTGGGTCTGAATTTTTATGGCTACCGATACTCCAATATGGGCGAGGTTGAAGCAATTGTTGGATCAACCTATATGGAGACATTGAAACTGAAAAAGCCCAAA
The DNA here is from genome assembly GCF_000327385.1 of Lottia gigantea. NCBI lineage: Eukaryota > Metazoa > Mollusca > Gastropoda > Lottiidae > Lottia > Lottia gigantea. The sequence continues at coordinate 746,654 of NW_008711143.1, read as the reverse complement.
TTAGTCTGGCACGAAGACCATAAAGAACATTCAATGATTGTGAAAAAAGATATAGGAAATGACAATGTTTGGTTTCCATCTTTGAAATCTATTCAAGAAAGACTTGACTTAGCTAGAGAACTAAATACTGGTATATCTATCTGGGAAATTGGTCAAGGATTGGATTATTTCTTTGATTTGCTTTAGAATACAATACCAGTCTTTTTTTCATGTGCTTTATTATTAGGCTTTTTTAAAACAAGGTGTTCAGGCTACAACATTCATTATCAAGAAAACTACGGTACTGAAAATTGAAAAAAGAAAAGAAATTGTACCTTGCATAAATATGTATGCTTATTGTTGTTCTGCTACTGTTTTGACATGCAAACAAATGCTGAATATTGGTTTTTGTTAGTATTTTGGAAATGTATTCAGACAGCCATCCTAATCAAGGGCTTCAGATGACATGTTGTAATTTCTAGTACAAGTGAAAATAAGAATTTTGAGGGAAAAATGGAAACTTGAAACCTTTATTGAAGGAATGTGACTATTTTATAACTCCTCGTTTTAAATCAATTCATGGTCAAATTTGCTTTAAAGAATTGTTCATGTTGATTATTGTATTTAATTACCGGTATGTGCTTTATAATATTTCTATGCAAATTGACTTTAGATAATTATCTGGACTGTTTCTGTGTGACTGAGCTATAATTGGAATCATTTTGTATATATATTATTCATTGTTGTTATGTTTGAGTTATCTAGCTTGATTAGCACAGATAAATGATGCTATTAAATTGTTTTAAATGGTTTCTGTAATTGTTCTATATATATATAGATATCCATTATCGACCTCATTCAACTGCTGGTTGCTGACATGCTTTGTCAAAGTTTCAATGACATATATTCATGATGATCTGTTAAAATGAAATAATGGTACCCTGAGGTGATGTTTACCATTAGAATAAAATAAATGAAAGTGCAATGAAGGACTTTTGACCAAAATAGCAACCCTAGCCTTCTCCATTTGATTTATAACTGTTATGGAATCTTTAAAAGGCCTTGGTTTACAGCAATCACTCATTCAAATGACTTAATGCCATTTCCATATTAGTCACTCTAAACTGCATCATTGACATTTAACATTTTTAAATCATGAGGATAACTAAAGAAAAAAAGCTTAATGAAATATTTATTGTGTAAAATATACAATATAATTTATTTTGAATGAGGAAGAAATACTGAGACTACTCTATATTATCAAAAAATAAAGTATTATTAAAACTTAATTGAAATCTATGTACAAAAGTAAAATTCTAAAACCTAAACTAAATTATAAACTACAATAATATTAACAATACAAACACATTTTTTATGAAATAATATTAGCCTAAACCCAAATAATAAAGATAGTGGACCACAGCCATATACGCCCACCACGGCATGCAGATGGTAAAAACGAAACATCCATTTTAAGTTTCATCAAAATCTGTTGAAAACTAAGAGAGTAATAGCATATTCAAGATTTTGTGGCAACTCTGCTTCTAACGGTCGAAAATAGCTCAAATTTGAACTAGATCTTTATGAATATGTATAAACATACCGAATTTCATTCGATTCCATCAAAAAATCTAGTTTTTAGAGCGTTTACAAGCAAATGTTGACGGACCGACAGGGGTGCCGACAATATACGTCCACATAGAGAGATGTGGCCATATAAAAATCATATCTGTACAAACAAAAGATACATATATTACATACATGATAAGTTAAAACTCTTGCAATTCACCCATAGTGAAAAAAATGTATTTATCTGTTTTCATGTTTTAATGCAAAGCTGTTGACTTTCTGCATGGTAGCTAGAGTAGAACTTCAGAGAAAAATCTATCTAAATATACGTTGGGCAAGCAATTCAACTATAGTTTTAAATGCACTAGATATTGTTAGATGTATGCACTTGAAATGTACAACACAAATAATTCATCAATAAGCTTACCTAAAGGCAATGGATTTTGAAAATAGGATGTATGTTCTTCTAAAAGAACTTGGTAAACTGCTCATGCTTAAAGATTGGGCATACTGTATGCTTACCAACATACAAATAAAATATAGTAACCCATTTTCCACTCTAAATTACAAATCTATTTACAAATGATTTTTCATATTTTTTTTGGTAGGCTGAAAACGAATAAGTATGTATTTTAAAAGCTTCAAATACATCAAAACTATAATTTATATAAGATTTGTAGAGCAATCATTCAGAGGACAAAATTATTTTTTCATCAATTTAATGCAGGGCAGCTTAAAATCTAACATCTTGTGTCAACTCCTTAGAAAGCGGGATTTCAGTAGTCTCATATGATATTTCTATGGCAAGCTATAACTTAGCTACAATTACTATCAATTTAGAAAAAAAGCAAAATTAAAACAAGAGATTGAGGTAAGAAAAAAATAATCCATTTCAGAATGTATTTTTTCTGCAAAATAATGCGCTAAATATATCGACTAAAGACCTAAACCGGTATTTGAAAATTTGGATCATGCCAAAGGAAGTCTCTCTGTAAAGCTTTTGACCTCATTATCATGTTTGAATTATGTGTTTAAATCACACATTGAAACTGAAAGAGGATTGCCAATTCTTGATTTTGTGATCCAATATAATAACAAACAAGTCACATATAGACTATATGATCAACCTAATATTTCGTGGAATTTAGTGCTTCTGGTGATCTCATACAGGTTATATGGTAAACGTAGGTGGGGTGACCACAAACAGGTTATATCTCAACCTTATAAGTTTTTACAGACCTCTGTACTAGTACAAAGTTAATTTCATGGTCTCCAGCTAACAGGTACCTTGTCACAATAAATGCAATAAAAAATGGTTTAGAAACAAATCAAGTTATGTCTTACATGCAAATTTAGCCACATGTAAGTTTTATGAACACTAAAAAATATTTATAGCACAATTTAATGGTACACTACTCGCGTGGTAATGAAAATATAAATTTATGTTCAATAAAAGAGGAGTAGCATATCATTAGATTATGTTATTCAACATATAGACCAAAAACCAACATTGGACCTGACAATAAGTAAAACCTCTTAAAACAATAAGAGTTGATTATGTCCTATTGCCAATAAAAAAGACCTCTCATAATATGAAGCCTTAAAAAATGGCAGCAAGATTCAGCTATAATAGTAACTATTCACTTAATAACTTTCATGTAATTTCTGAATTTGTATCCATATATAGTAACCAAATAATTCAGATACCATTTCTATCATTTCACAAATCTATCCAAAATTGAAAGTTTCATTTCATTCCAATTTGTAACATTACTTAGCAATTTAAAATTGAAAGACTAAAGGGTTAAAGTCCAGATTAATTACTGAAAATAACACAACCATCTTGGCTGGTCATTGAGTCCATAAAAACAACCTTTTCCGTTCGCCAGTTAGTCATTCTGATTAGATAGTTGTCCTTAAACCACACAGTAACAACCACTTTGATTGGCTCCTCCGCCACTTCCTACTGTGATACCTTTATTGTCTGTTTCCCATAAACCTGGTGTTTGTATAATCTGTAAATAAAACTAATCATATAGTATTTAGATTAATGTGCAACTACTCTACATACAATTTACAATGTAAATACAATACTTATATTTCTACTTCACATTTGATACTATAAACCACACACTGTTAAACAAGACAAATAACAGTCATTTCATTGAGATCCACCACAATAAGAGGAGTGAAGGCATTACAAGCAAAGCATTGTAATCTTTCCAAAACATCTGATGACACTTTATAATATGATTTCTGACAGTAAATTATGTCAAAGATATGAAACAAGTCAAATATAACAAACATAATAAACTTTTACCTTTTCTACTAATTCTTCAAAGGCACACTGGACCCCTTCTTTAGTTTTAGCACTAGCTTCTATAAATAACATATGATGTTTTCTAGCAAACTTTAATCCTTCATCTTTACTCACTTCTCTCTTTTCCTATCAATCAAATAGTATCAAGAATAAAATTGAGTTTTACATCCTATGATGAAGATAAATCATGTCATTAATGTAAGCTTTTCATAGCACCTTTGACAATAAAAATATAAATTTGTTTTGGTAAAAAAAAATATCATCCTTTAAGGATTAATGGTTTTGATAAACAAACTGAATATCTTCTTTACTTTCCCTTTCTTTCTTGTTTATTTAAAACAAGGCTTTACTTAGTACATCAGTTTCCTACAAGGAAGAGGACCCCCATGGTAAAATTGATTATGGGTTCCTTTAAAAGAGATACCAAATAATGACAACTTACTTTGTCTATTTTATTACCAACTAGCATTTTTACCATATCATGTTTAGTAGAGAATGTTTCCAATTCGTTTAACCAGGCATCTAACTTACTAAAAGATTGTTTACTACATACATCATATACTGAAAAAGTAATACACTGAAATAAGTTAATCATCTTAAATACTAATAACAACTGTGTATCATATTAAACTGTTTACTGAGATAATAATCTTTTTATAAGCTAATAATGACTACTCCCATACACTGAAATGTAATAATCTTATCATATACTAATAACAACTGTTTATTATATACATATACATGTACTGAAATATAATAATAATTTATATACTAATAACAATTGTTTACTACTAAAATCATATTCTGAAATATAATAATAATTTATATACTAATAACAACTGTTTACTACTAACATCACATACTCAAATATAATAATGATTGTATATATCAATAATAATTGTTTACTTCATATATAAATATGCTGAAATAAAATAATTGTTGTATATTTTTCATAGATTTATATAAAAAAGTAATAATAATTGGTAAGATAATTAAAAATAATGACATCATGAAAATAAAAGGAAGACAGAAGGAATATATTACCTACCTAATATAACTCCCTGTGCTCCTCTGTAATAACTTGGTGTAAGAGTACGAAATCTCTCTTGTCCAGCAGTGTCCTAAAATAAACAAAAAAACAAGATTTTTCGAAAAGCAATAATCCAAGTCCCAGAAGTAAAGGTTAAAAAAGGCAAGAGAACATTTCACTCCCCAATAGTTAATAGAAATATAATTCCACCTTCCACCAATATATTAAGAGAAAAGGTCATTTTCATGTTTCATTGAATAAACTTGGACCCACTGATAGTTGACATTCATAACATTTTTTTTTATTCTTACCCAGATGGCTAATTTAGCTTTATTTCCATCTACAGCTAAAGTCTTCACTTTAAAATCAACACCTTTAAAGAATATATAAAACAAAATTAGTTTTCTTCCAGAGAACTTTCTAAGTGACACCCCTCTCTTTAAAACTAAAGTATTAAAATTTATGTAATTATCTTGTAACTAGTGTGGTTGTACTGAAATAAATTCTGAGCAGGTTTATACTAAGAAATAGAACATGTGGCAAGTGACCTTTGATATCAACACTGAGTTATAACAGTAGAAATATGTTGATGTAGTCATTAGTTTGTTTCTATAAATAACAATAGTCTGTATAACAAAACACAAGACAATATTATGCAATATAACACACTTCTTTAATAAGGTTGGGCACATAACGTTTCAACACAATATACACGTGTCGTCATCAGATGTAATGGCAAGAGAATAAAACATAACAAAATATATACCAACAAGAAACAATATAGAGATTATGAGGGACAATAGATAAAAGGGGTAATAACAAGTGATTAAGAGAGACAATAATGTGCCCAACCTTATTAAAGAAGTGTGTTATATTCCATAATATTGTCTTGTGTTTTGTTATATGTGCTCCTCGCTTCTATATGTCGTTCAAATCTTATAACAGTAGTCTGTACAGAGAAAAAATTTTTTAAGGGATTGTAATGAGGTTTTCTAATATTGTTATGTGTATCTGTGACACTGATTGCATAAATTTGCACAATTCCAATTTTCAATCAGACGTCAGTGGCTCCTGCAATTCCACTTAAAATAAGTGTTTGATGATGTCACTTATCGCTAAAGGCCTTCTGTGATACATGCATATTTCGCCATTAGTGACATCATCAAACACTAAGTTTAAGTGGAATTGCAGGAACCACAGATGTCTGATTGAAAATTGGAATGGTGCAAATTGATGCTATCAGTGGACCTGATAGTGTACACATGAAAAATTAAAAAACCCTTTACAATCCCTTTAAAATTTTCCATGATTACAAGAACTACTGAAGAGTAAAGGGAAATCTGAGTGGTACAAAAAGATGCTCTAAGTTTAAGTGTGCAACATATATACATCCAGGACCAGAAATCACCTTCAAGGTTTTTTAAACAAGAAAAATTGTAACATAATATGGAACCTAAGATAAATCAATGGGTACAGTAATTAAGATTACCTATCGTGGCTGCCTGCTCAGGATCAAAAGTATCATCAGTGAACCGTAATAATAAACTGAAAAACATTTATAAGACAAATTAGAACGAATAACTATCAATCATATATCTTAGCCTATTTATAGTGTATCACAAATTTTCTTAACAATACGTCTCTCAAACCTCCAATTTTACTAAGAATAATGATTATAATCTATATTTAAATTCTATCATTAAAGAGACATTCCGCTATTTTTTGTAGGTCTAAAAATTTTTTAATTTAATTCAATTTGTAAAAACTAGACACAAAATCTGTAGAAATGTGCCCTTTAACGTATCAGAAAGTTTTGTACAAAAAACTACTGTCGTTCATATTTAAAAGCCAAAAATATTTAAAACTCATTAAGTAATGTTTTTAAGAAGCTGTTACAAAACTAGTTAGATAAGAGAGTTGGGTCAGTGTGCAGAAAAAACTAGTGTACGGATTTGAGTAAAATAAACGCCTAATTGTAACTAATTAAAACTAGGTCAAACTGCCAAATTGACAATTAGTGCTCTCCATCTTTATTAACCCTTTCAAAATAAATTCAGTTTAATCAAGAAGATACATAGATATAAATAGCATACTTTAGAAATATTTTCAGGTCTTTTACGACGTTTTTGATAATGAAGGGAATATCACTTTAACCTATAATTAAATGTACATTTATAAGACTCCTCAAGAGTCTTTGTATTTTTCTTATGTCTTGGAGTTGTCGTTGATGATGTGCTAATAATAGTGATACTCGCACTGGTAAAAATATTTTGCAGCAAATCCAGTATTTGGACAAAAAGTCAAATGTTTAATTTGATTATGCCTCCTGTAAAACCACTAGGTATGTAGGCCCAATATTATCAAACCCAATATCAGGTTTCTATGCCTATCATTACATAGCATAGGCAATGATAATGACTATATCGTATTTATTTCGTCTTCTTCTTTCGACTTCGTTTGTTTACATATTTTACCTTGATTTGCCAACTCCACTTTCACCTATGATCAATATCTTAAGAGTTGTTATCACCTCTCTTTCGTCCATTCTGAAAGTATTGATAAAGCTACCGATTTATATCAGGAAATTTGTTTTAAATCTGGGTGAAAGTCAAAATTTTGGTTGAAAGACGATTATTTTTTCTCTACAGAAATGGCGTAAACATCAGCTCGTGTGTACACGTCATCAATTTTTGCGTTGTTAAATTGCACATAACGAGAAATTTCATTGGTTGAATGAACTTCCGGAGAGTCGCCATTTGCTGGAAATGGCGGATGTTTTAATTTTGTAAACAAACTACAAGTTGTCAACATTTATCACGATTTCGATGCCATTATTGAAGAAAATCTTTATTGGAATACTACCTCACTTAAGGTTGATAACTTTGTCTGTATCTAATTACTCTTAGGCGGGGGAAATGGGGGAATTTTGATCTGATTTCAGAATTTCTCAGATTGCTCAGTCCCCTAAAGTACAGTGGTGTAACCTATTTTCGTGGATATAAGGATTCAACACCGAATTTCGTGAAAGTTAAAAAAACAAATTTTTTTTTTATGTCTTAGATGTTTTGTCAAATATTCTACAAAATAAATAAAATTGGTTTATTTCGATTTTCTTTATGAATCCTTCACTTTGACCCACATTTCATGAGCAACCAACTCGGCAACAAGCGTCACCTATTTTCATGTACAATATTTGATCTATAAATAAGTCTAGAAAAACACGTTGTATGGATACCGGGTGGTATAATTAAGTTCTCTTAGTATTTATCTTTAATATCAATTCATTATAACTAATGACAATTCATTTAAAGAACCATGATTTTAAAAAAAAATAGTGACTGACAAAATAAGATACGTAACATGATTTATTGCTAAAAGTCACTGAAACAACATAAGAATATGGTCCACTTTGTGTTCCATAGAAATTTTCTGCTGACACGGAATCCGCTAGTTGATCACGTGACCTCATTCGTTGGACTACATTCTAGCAGACGACGCTTGAAATTCCGATTACCGCTTGGTATTATAAGTAAATTCGGCCGATAAAAAATGGTGATGTTTGGTAATAACTGAAATCCGCCATTTTGTATTTGTCAAAGTATACATTAATACATTTTTCCTTGCTTGAAACTACTGAATTCATTCTACTAGCTGATATTGTACAGAAAACTCCCATGTTTATCGAAACAAGCAAATGCGGAGGGCACACAAGGTCGCACATGTAAATTATTAATCATTTCCGGAAATCCACGAAAAATAGGTTTCCACGAAATTAGATTACTTGACTGTACTAATATCCTAGTCGTTTTTGTCACCCGATTCGATTAGGTTTTGATTTGCTAGTACGATTAGGTACGATTTGCAGTGGCCAACAAATGTCATACCAGCGATATAGCTGACTGCATTGTCAACAAAAGATGGTTGTCTATTAATATTAGCCAATGACATCTATGTTTATATAGAAAACATTGATCAAATTAGCCAATAGTAAAATTTACCTATGACGTCACACCTAATCGAATTGCCTAACCACCTACTGGGACGGTTAGGTCGATTAGCCTAATCAGTTTAGATAAACTGTCTCACAAATGCACTGATTAGCCTATATGTCCTGGCTCACAAATGTACAAAATAGTTAATCTACCTAATCGAATCGTGCGACGAAAACGACTCTGGTCTGACAGTGACACTACGACAACATATTATTTGCAGTTTCCAACTTCATACAGTGCAATCAGGTGTAGATCTTATAACTCCAATTCATTGGAAATCCTCTATATTCTTTGGAACATTGTCAAGTGAGATTATGTGAAACATGATAAGATTATCAAACTCTTACTTAATGTTAGTTACTGGTACTTAGTTTAGCTAATAGGCTAATTTAATAGGAAATAGTAATTAATCAAATGACTTTAAAGCCTTTCCTTTCCAATATTTTTAGATGGTAAAAAGCATTTCTAAATGAGATGTGGCACTGACATCCTGACTTGCATTTTTAAATCTTTAATTCATTGTTATCATCCATAATATTTCTTTTTCAGATGGATAAGTTAACACAGTTACTGACTCTAAAAAAGAACAGAAGTACACAGAAACAGACTGTGACACAAAAATTTAGAAAACCTGTAGATAAGAATGTTAATTTACTAAGAGAATTACAAAGGAAAACAGATGGTATTTTATTTTCTCCAAACTAAATAAGTTTATTTATTTCTGACAGATGTTAAATTTGTCCTTTTGCTATTTAAAGTAATAGCACATTGTCTTGTCTACTCTTAAATGATAAATTTATCTGATAAAATGTCAAGTAACCATTCCTTTCAGTAAATGCCCTCTTAAGGAATTTGCTATGTGATATAGACCAACCAATTTATTTCTTCTATAGCTGAAAGAGTAAAGCTTATAGAAGTTAATGAAGACTTAAAAACTACTGCACACAGTAGGTACATTTTTTTTTATCTCTCCTTATCATTTCCATAACTTAATCTCTACCATTTAAATTCATAAAGTAAAATATAAATGTATAGGCTATGTTAATTTGAAGTGTGTGAATGTTATAGATGAAATATGCAACAATTTGCTGGGTATATTTTAAAATAAAATAACCATATAATAGTGGAACAGTTAAAGTTGATGTGAAAGATTAAGTGTATAAAATCTGATTGTTTTCCAGAAAAGAAAGTAGAATTAGAAGAGTTAGAAAATGAGTTGTGTATTTTATTACAAGAAATACAAATTAAAGATGAAGAGAAGAAACTGGTGTCTGAATGTTTAACATCATCAATATCAGATAAAGAATATATGAAACAAAGTAGGTCCCCCTTAAAATTGTGTATTAGTTAGGTAAAGTTCTGTTTTAAATGAAATTGAATATGTCTGTTTCTCTGTGCCCTATAGTTATTCTACAGAAAGTGATGTGAGAGGGGAATAATATCACCATCATTTGAATGTTGTATCTTTAAGTGGAATAGATTTTAAACATTCACATTTCAGAACCATATGCACTGATAATTGTATTCAAATCGGGGACTGGGTAATAAGAAATAACAGATTGCTCTATTTTTGGCTTAATTGTAGAAATTGAATCTGTAGAACAACAATCACATGGGAAATTAAGTGATTTACAGAAAACTGACAGATTATTTCAAGAGAGACTTGGTTTAAAGTTTAAAAGTACTACAGGTAAATTGTGTTTATAAAGAACTTGATAATGAAAGAAAATATATTTATTTACATCTAGAACATTATTAGTAATGGTATAGTCATACATTTTCATCTTGAATCAAAATATTTTGTCTGCATTGTGTTAAAGCATTAACAGTATATGTGTTTTAACAGCTGTAATTACAGATAGTAATTAATAATTTTAGATCAAGAATTAGAGATTATTTTTACCAATATTGATCCCAAAGATACATCATTACATTATTGTTTTACTCTTAAATTTGTGGAAGGTAAATATAAAGGTGAGAAAAGTCTATTAAAGTGCTTTTATTTATTGTTAACCTTTTATCATTACAAGCTACAAATTAGTTGATGTATACTCCAGTTGAAGCAACCATAATCAATTGATACACATTAGCTTATATAGCTTGAGTTCAGGGGCCTTATTCTTGAAAACTTGAGTAGGGTAAAATCCAGATTTTAAGAAATACAGCAATCTAATTGGATTATAAAACTTGATTTTAGTGTTTGTCCAATCAGATGACTATAACAATAAAATCATCTTAAGTTAAGTTTTTGACAATAAGGCCCTAGTGCAAATGGCTTTCTTTTTCTAACATGGGCCATAAAAACCTCCAAATGAAAAATGAATTGCTTATTTATAATACAGAGATACTCATGAAAAAGATGGTAAAGCTGAAGAATAGGATTTTCTCAACAAGTTATTCTGTTTTTCAGTTTCTAATGCCCAGCCAGAAATAGAAGATCTGAATATTCTGACTCAGAGATTGAATAAAACTAACAGTTTTCGTTCGTTTATAATAGCAGTGAGAAAATATTATAAACATGGACATTCAGAGAAATCCTGAACACTGTTACAGCCTTCATTTTATAATTACTATAGATTGTATCGAATAAGATCTAGCTTTCATTTGAAATTAGCATGTTTTGACAATACTCTCTTGAACTGGAATTTCAGGGTTCTGGTTGACCAAACTCTTATTTGTGTAGATGGAAACATGCCCTTGCAGGGGTTACCATGCTCAGAATCAGCTAGATTTACTAATGAAATTACTTGCCCCTTTCAAGCTATGTATATAAAGGAAGTGCTTTTATACTTTGCTTCTCTTTGTCTATTATTTCTCATTGATTTGAAACCAATTATGAGTTATTTATATGTTTATAGTCATTAGATGCTTGATTTTCTTAATGTTTATCCTGCATAAGAAATCACAGTTGAGTAAAATGGACAGTCAGCTGTTTTTGTAAAACATTTTCATTATACAATATTTCTAAGTATGCTATTTATGTTTCTGCTTGATCAAACTGAATTTGTTTTAAAAGGGTTAACTAAAAACTGTGAGTACTAATTGTTAATTTAGCAGTTTGACCTAGTTTTGGTGTTTGGCTTTAAACTGGATTTGATATTATTAGTTGGAACCTTTAGAATAATTAGGAGTCATATGTCTCTACATTTTGGCTTTTATTTTATGTAAATTCATACAGTAATTTAACAACTTCCAAAAAGCATAACAAACTTTGAAAGTTAATGTCAAATTTTCAAATAGTTTTGGCCGAAGTTTTTTAGTTAAAATTTTCAGATACGTTAAGGGACACATTTCTCTACATGTTAGATAGTTTTCACAAATTTGAACCAAAAAAGTATTCAACCTACCTACCTATTATTGTCAGATATCATATTGATTATCCATTATACATGTATTTGACATAAAAATTAAAATAACTGAGTCTAAAAGTGACATTATAACATTGTAGGAGTTAAACAATGCAGTTTTTGTAGATGTTTGAATATATACATGTATAATAGGAATTTTCACACTTTTACTTCTTCTTTTTCTTAATCTTTTCTTCAACCTGTCCTATTCTTGTTTTATTGTAAACATTATTTGTAGTTGTGAATATCATATAAAAATTATTGCGAAAAATCAGTATTTTCTATTCAACCAATTTCCTTTTATAACCTATTGGTATTTCTTATATTAATTTTATCAATGGCACTCTAAAACAATTGTCTGTTATATAACACGACCAGCCAGTCAAATTCCTGCCCTCCCCAATTTTGGGATTTTGTGACGTGAACAAAAGGAACATTTAGTTAGTGTCTAAGGCTTCTCAGAATAAACTTTTTGTTCCAGTGTTGGAGAGGGCACGAATTTGGTTGGCCGGTAGTGTCATCAAACAGACACATGTTCCAGAAGGTCGTCGTTACACCCTAACTGAAGTGGTAAATAAAAAAATTAAAATGAATAAAAAACGGAAAAAAAGTTTGGTCTAATTTTGATTAGACTGAAAATAAACACATGTCGTTGAGCCTTGGAAACTGGACATTTGACTTCATTCAACTAAAAATAACATTTTTTGTATACATATTTTAATGTCACATATTTAATGGCAAAATTCAAATCCTTGGATAAAGAAGATACAAGCTTGCCCATAAGCAGGATGGAGACTTCACCTTAAACAAATAACAATAAATGAAAAGCAATGAATGTTGTAGCAAAGAATTTTATGGACTTCATAAGGCCTACTCACAAGCGTAAAGGTAGATGAGAGTTGACTTGTCTTAAACCAGAATGCAAATTAAACAATTAATTGTTAAAAAATTGAATATAAAACATGACTATGTTCTGAAGCATGAATAGTGTCCCTTTATTGTTAAATAGAGTAACCTCCCTTTAACTATGATTACAAACAATCGGAAATTTTCTGTGATCATTGTTCAATCTTCTATGTAACAACAAATCTTCGACTTTGTAGAATGAAGAACTTTCTTTGTAAGCTGGCACTATATTGTTTAATTGAAGAAAAAAAATGGTTTAGTTATTTGACGACTAAAACGAGAGTCTACCAGCCACATTTCTAATCGACAGATTCAGACCACAATTAGTTCTTCTTTTCTTTGAGTATTTACCCATTGAGTGATTGATAGCATCAATTTGCACCATTCCCTTTTTTTCAGTCAGACATCTGTGATTTTTCAATTCTACTAAAACTAAGTCATTATCGCAAAGGGTCTTATAAGACACTTTTAGTTTTAGTAGAATTGCAGGAACCAGACATCTGACTGAATTTTCTGAAAATTGTAGGCCCTATTGGCATTTATTGATATAAATTAATGCAATGATGTGTTCCCAATATAAAAAAAAAATTGAAAACCTTTTTATAACTTCATGTCTTTTATCATTACAATAGGCTGAAATCCATTGCAAGATAGATTCAATTGTGAAAACGTTGATTGATTTCCAATCACGATATTCATTGCAAATTTAGGACAAATGTGTCAGTGTTTCCACAACATTTAGCATGGCTTCAGAAAGTGGTCATGAGACATTTGGCCACACAGCAAGGATATTGACTTCAGAAGAGATAGAAAAGTTACAGAATGATACCCAACTAGTTACAGATTTCAAACAAAACAAGTTCGAAAAAGAAGCACAGAAAAATTGGGACTTATTTTATAAAAGAAATACAACAAAGTTTTTTAAAGATAGACATTGGACAACTAGAGAATTTAAAGAACTTTTGAATGATAGTACAAAGGTAAATATGTCCTGTTCTGAAATCTTTGGTCAAAACTGGAGTGTTCTATGAACAATTAAGGAATATTTCAAGCAGGTTGGGAATTTGAAGGTGGAACCCATGGACCATGGTGGGTCAAAGAGTTTAAAGCCCTGTGTCAGCCCAACTTTCACCTTTTCTGTAAATAATTTTGTAGAATGATCAGCTGGTGATATTTGAAGTAGGGTGTGGTGTGGGTAATTTTATGTTTCCTCTATTACAAGAAGATCCCAGTTTATATTTTTACTCCTGTGATTTCTCTCAAAGAGCTGTTGATTTTGTAAAGGTGAGATAAATATAGATATTTTATTATTGTAGGAGAATGAATTGTATTATTAAGATAGATGTACAGTGTTTCAGTGTGATATAACACAAGATAATATAAGCATTTTGTTATTGTAGGAGAATGAATTGTATAATAAAGATAGAAGTACAGAGTTTCAGTGTGATATAACACAAGATAAAATAAGTATTTTGTTATTGTAGGAGAATTAATTGTATTATTAAGATAGATGTACAGTGTTTCAGTGTGATATAAAACAAGATAATATAAGCATTTTGTTATTGTAGGAGAATGAATTGTATAATAAAGATAGAAGTACAGTGTTTCAGTGTGATATAACACAAGATAACATAAACGGTACTGTTAATTATAACTCAATAGATGTAGCTACCTTGATATTTGTATTATCAGCTATACACCCTGATAAAATGGTTCAAGCCCTACATAAGATATATCAGGTATGTAGCCCCTTATCTTAGTTTGTCAATTGTTTGAGTTTATCCACACACACAAAAATGGATAATCATTTAAAGAGTTACAGTTTGATTAACATTTCATTTTTATTTTGAAGTGATAAAGTTGTCTCATTATTTGACGCGAGTGAGTTCAATATCCATAATAAATATCTGACCTTATTGCCTTGTAATTCAGTTTAAAAATGTACATGAGAAGCTAGTTGGATAACAATGTGTTTTTTCTAATATTGCAGGTTATAAAGCCAGGTGGTTGTCTATTAATAAGAGATTATGGTCTGTATGACTTTGCTATGTTGAGGTTTTCTAAAGGTCATAAATTAGCTGAGAATTTTTATGTCCGACAAGATGGAACCAGGGCATTCTATTTCTCAACAGGTAGACATTTAAATATAAGTCAACATGAGCATTGTGATAGTTATTTTGGCTTGTCCACAACAATGTGAAAAATGCTCGAAAGTCTTAGTATTTAGACATACCCCTCTCCAGGTAACAATTTAAAGGTTTCTTTCTTAAACAGTCTTGAGCAGTTGCCATCAATATTAATTTAGATATGTTGATTGTTTCAATTTCAGAATATTTAGAAGAGAAAATGACATCAGCAGGATTTATAAGAGAAAGAAATGACTATGTAGAAAGAAATACAGTCAATAAGAAAGAAGGAATTAATGTACCCAGAATATTTGTTCAAGGAAAATTTGTCAAACCCCATGAAAAATCCTGATTTACTATACTTTGAACCCAGTCAAGGTGTAAATCATAGTTAGGAGTGTACTGGTTTGTTGATAAGTAAAGAATGATTGCATAGGACCAATTCATTTTGCATGTAGAGAACATACTATATTGAAACATTTCAAATTTTATTTATCAATGTAAAATCATTTATTCTCATACTAAAATCATACAATAATAAAAATATCAATACATTTACATGATTTGTTCTCTTTAAAATATTACCAGTTAACATATAAAACAAGTACTATTCTTGATCTTTCAAAACTATATATGAATGGTCACAAATAATCAAATATATAACAAACACCATAACCATCTAAAAACATAATATTTTCAGTCAAAATGTTAAGTAATGTAGTAAGTACTTAATAACAAAATAAAAGATTTTGATTTTCTATGAAATTCGCTGAAGTCCACTAAGACTAAACAAGTCATTTTGATGTTAAGAATATACAGTCAAGTAACCAAATTTCGTGGAAACCTATTATTCGTGGATTTCCGGAAAGGATTAATAATTTACATGAGCGACCTTGCGCGACCTCCACATTAGTTTGTTTTGATAAACATGGGTTTTCTCTACAATATCAGTTAGTAGAACGAATCCAGTAGTTTCAAGAAAGGTAAAATGTATTAATGTATACTTTGACAAATACAAAATGGCGGATTTCAGTTATTACCAAACGTCACAATTTTTTATCGGTCGAATTTCCTTATAATCCCGGAATTCCAAGTGTCGTCTGCTAGAATGTAGTCCAACGAATGAAGTCACGTGATCAACTAGCAGATTCCGTGTCAGCAGAAAATTTCTACGGAACACAAAGTGGACCGTATTCTTATGTTATTTCACTGACTTTTAGCAATAAATTACGCTACGTATCATATTTTGTCAGTCACTATTTTTTTTTAAAATTGGGTTCTTTGAAGGAATTGTCACTAGTTATAATGAATTGATATTAAAGATAAATACTAAGAGAAGTTAATTATACCACCTGGTATCCATACACCGTGTTTTTCTAGACTTATTTATAGATCAATCACTGTACATGAAAATAGGTGACGCATTCTGCCGCCGTTACCGAGTTGGTTGCTCATGAAATATGGGTCAAAGTGAAGGATTCATTAAGAAAATAGAAATAAACCAATTTTAATTATTTTGTAGAATATCTGAGGACACTTCTAAGACATAAAATTTTTTTTTCGTTTTTTTAACTTTGACGAAATTCGGTGTTGAATCCTTATATCCACGAAAATAGGTTACACCACTGTACCACATCAAATAATTATCCTCGTTGTGTAACATAATTATGATTTTATGTGCAGAAACAGAATGAGAGTTTTCTAGGTTTGATTGTATGTTTATTATGCATTAGTACCTGTACCTCAAGTATTAAATGGTGAATTAGATTTTTTCATCATTGCCATCATAACTTTATTGGTACACATGGCAAGTTTTTGATGTAGTTGAAATAGCTCTCGACTGGACAGTTTTGAGAAATTGTCAGATTCCTTCACAAAGTTATCCAATAAAATCATAGCACTAGAATCCTCTGTTGTCGTATTTTCAGTTTTATTGTCACTATCTGAACTCTGACTCAATTTTAACACATCCTCAGAATCACAATCTGAAAAAATAATCACAATTATGTGGACATGTAAATGGGTACAGATAATCCTTAAGAAATCAATGTACTGAGGTTTGGCAAAATGCTGGTAGACAGGATTCTTGAGAACCGAAATTATCCTTCTAAAAACTTGATTGGTTTTACAAATCCTTTGGTAGGTTTACTGTTTATTTATTAAAAATTAAAACTATAGTACTTATAGTCAAGCATTTCTGGGAGTTCTATTTTGAATAGAATAAATAAAAATTTAAACCAACCAAGCAAGACTTATTCTGTTAAATAATTTTGTTTATTCCAAGTTACACAAAGTAAAAATAAAGCAGACATATCATGCAAATGTTTGGAATGGGCAAAAATTTCTTTGTTCCACTATACCTTCAGATTGATGGATGTCATCAGCTAATTTCCGCAAGGCTTCATCAGCACTGGGTAATTCTTCTTCATCTTCTTCTGTTACAGTTTCTAATCTGTCCTTATCTGAAACAATAAACAGAGAAAGATCTATAATATAGTATACTTATCTGCTTTGAATGAGAATTAAGTGGGAATTGGTAAGAAATAGGTTGAAATTGATAAGAACTAGATAAGAATTGATGAGAATTAAGTTGAAATTGATAAGAATTAGGTGGGAATTGATGAGAAATAGGTTGAAATTGGTAAGAATTAAGCAAGATAGGTGGGAATCGATAAATATTAAGTGGGAATTGATGAAAAATAAGTTGAAATTAGTAAGAATAAAGTGGGAATTGATGAGAACTAGATGGGAATTGATGAGAATTGGGTGGAAATTGATGAGAATTAAGTGGGAATTGATGAGAATTAGGTGGAAATTGATGAGAATTAAGTAAGAGGAAATTGATGAGAAATAAGTGGGAATTGATGAGAATTAGGTGGAAATTGATGAGAATTAGGTGGAAATTGATGAGAATTAAGTGGGAATTGATGAGAACTAGATGGGAATTGATGAGAATTGGGTGGAAATTGATGAGAATTAAGTGGGAATTGATGAGAATTAGGTGGAAATTGATGAGAATTAAGTAAGAGGAAATTGATGAGAAATAGGCAAGATAGGTGGGAACTGATCAAAATTAAGTGGATATTGATCAGAAATGTGTTGAAATTGATAAGAACTAGATGAGAATTAAGTGGGAATTGATGAGAAATAGGACGAAATTTGTAAAAATTAGTAAAGATTGGTTGAAATTGATAAGAATTAGGTGGGAATTGATGAAAAATAAGGTGAAATTAGTAAGAATTAAGTGGGAATTGATGAGAAATGGGTTGAAATTGATGAGAACTTGATGAGAAATTGATGAGAACTGATGTGGAAATTGATGAGAATTAGGTGGAAATTGATAAGAACTAGATGGGAATTGATGAGAATTAGGTGGGAATTGATGAAAATTAAGTGGGAATTGATAAAAAAAAATAAGTTGAAATTGATAAGAATTAGGTGGGCATTGATGAGAAAATAGGTTGAAATTGATAAGAATTAGATGGGAATTGATGAGAACTAAGTAAGAGGAAATTGATGGGAAATAAGACGAAATTGGTAAGAATTAGGCAAGATAGGTGGGAATTGATAAATACTAAGTGGGAATTGAGAAGAAATAGGTTGAAATTGATAAGAATTAGGTGGGAATTGATCAGAACTAGATGAGAATTAAGTGGGAATTGATGAGAAATAGGTTGAAATTAGTAAGAATTAAGCAAGATAGGTGGTAATTGATACAAATTCAGTGGGATATTGATGAGAAATGTGTTGAAATTGATAAGAACTAGATGAGAATTAAGTGAGAATTGATGAGAATTAGGTGCGAATTGATGAGAAATAAGATGAAATTGGTAAGAATTAGGCAAAATAGATAGGAATTGATGAAAAATAGGTTGAAATTGATAAGAATTAGGTGGGAATTGAAAAATAGGTTGAAATTGAGAAGAAATATGTTGAAATGGATAAAAATTAAGTGGGAATTGATGAAAAATAAGTTGAAATGGATAAGAATTTGATGGGAATTGATGAAACATAGGTTAAAATTTTTAAGTATTGTGTGGGAATTGATAAGAAATAGGTTGAAATTGAGAAGAATTAGGTGGGAATTGGTAAGAATTAGGCAAGATAAATAGGAATTGATAAAAATTAAGTGGGAATTGATAAAAAATAGAAATAAATTAACAAGAATTAGGTGGGAATTGATGAGAAATGTGATGAAATTGATAAGAACTAGATGAGAATTGATGAGAATTAAGTGGGAATTGATGAAAAATAAGGTTGAAATTAATG